>NW_024100213.1:0-232500 GCF_016545835.1 Crotalus tigris | reverse complement strand
AATTCTGATTTGAGCTAAATCAATACAAGTGGAAGCAAACACAAGCAAGTAATGTAAAGAATAATTTTCAAAGAAATTTCTCCTACCATTTGATAGATTCAATCTGTTTTACCTCCCAAAAGCAAGATTAAGGGAGACAGAGTTTCTAAAGAACATTAGCAACCAAGAGATCCCATTAAACCAGGGCCTGGAGGATCATCTTACTTCACTTCAAATTATTACACTAATTATAATTTTTAGCCTGACCCTAAATATGCTCACTACAATTAAGTTGATTTCAATATACCTAATTTTCAAGGGAAGGGAATTTAGGATGCCAGCTGTACATGTGATTAGGCAGAAGAGAAGGAAGGAAGGAAGGAAAAACAAGAAAGAGAAAGAAAAGGAAGAAAGAAAAAGAAAAGAAAAGAAAGAGAAAGAAAGAAAGAGAAAGAAAGAAAGAAAGAAAGAAAGCTGAACACATGTGTACAATAAATTGTATTGTAATTTTGGACAGATTATTGAGTAGCCAAACATTATATAGGATTGCTCAATGAACTGACTCCACTGCCAGCAAATTTAGGATTTGATTCATCAGGGTATTAAAATATCTCTAATCCGCATTAGATGGCTTTGCAGGAAATTCTGCAAAGCAGATTAGAAGCCTTACTCCACTCCTAAAAATGCACAAACTCTTAATATCAGTGATAGACTGGACCAAACTATCTTTTATGTTTCTTTTTGTCCACCTGGTTTGAAGGTGTAGTAGCTAAATCCCATTCTGGGGTAAGGTGTACCTGCAGTAAGTCTTCTTGGCTTCAACATTTCACCAAAATTCCTACCTAACCTTCCTGGAAGAAAATTCTGTAAGATCCTTACTTCCATGGAAAGGTATTTAGACAACAGGATTCATTTTTAACCCTACAGATTTCACCTCTAATTCATTTTCCAATCTACTCCACTTCACTAGTTTTTCATCCTTTGAAGAATTGCAGCAATTCTTCAAAAAAGAGCAACTTGTAAAACTCTGAAAATGCCATGCCATGCAGCAGAAGGAAGATATATGTTTATTGACAGCCAGGGGTATCCACAAGGTGTGGTCCAGAAGGTCAAGATGGTGGCCATGACTGGGATCAAATGTCCACCTGTTGTTTTTTTATGTCTGTTGCATGTATGGCAAAACTTTGATCTCACCATGGTGAGATCTTCACTTTTTTGACCACACCCTCCTATTGGCTGCTATCCCCTGCCTGAAAGAAAGGCAGTACATGGGGACACATTCCTAAGCAACTGGGCCCAAAGAGACCTTTGATGGAGCTGCCTACCCCACCTTTAAGTTTGAACTGGTGCCAGAAGATGGTCATGATCTGAAATTTATTGTATGCCCATTGCTAGTGGCTTCTTTATTCCTTATTGGTTCTTCTGCAACAGATGGACAGGGCTGCTTTTTGGGGGGGGGGGGAATGAGACCCATTAGGAACTTAGTTTATTTTAAGGTAGGATCATTTTACTGTGACAATTATTGACTGTAATTCTCCCTCGGCAACTGAACATAAGTTCATTTTCTTTCCTTACCAACATTTGGAAAATTGCAGATGAATGGGCTGGATAAAACCCTGCCATAAAGTCCATGGAACATAGTTAGAAGAGAGCTTTTGAACATGATGGAGCACAGATGGAGCAATCTCACATTCTGATTGTAAACCTGTCAGTGGCTGCAACCCACTACACTGACCTGGGTTGCAGGGTTCTTTCTAATCTATCTTTGGGCCAACTTGGGCTTCAAAATAAATCATATTTATCTGTGTGGCTTGTTCTCCTCCTAACCTAAATCATGTTAGAGTTGGCTTGCTTCTTCAGCCAGATAGTTTGAAGTCCACGAGTCATAAAAGAGCCAAGGTTGCCTACCTCTGGACTAATGGAAGGGAATGATTGAATTCACAGATCGACTTGTGCCTATATTTATAAGCCTAGTTCACATGCCATGCTAAGACAAGCTCTCCAACCCCATTTCAGCCTAGTCTAATGTGGGTCAACTAGTCTAGTTAATTGGTTCAGATCTGTGCATTCAATCGATTGAAATACCAAAGGTGCTTTTTTTTAAGAGGCAACCAGACTTTCTTTGTTTTCCCCTGAATACCTTTTGCTTCTCACCCAAGAAGCTTCTTCAGTTCTGACTGAATGGTGGAGAAGCTTTTTGGATGAGAGGTGAAATGTCTTCAGGGAAAAAAGAAAGAAAGTCCAGCTGCCTCTTGAAAAACACCTTTGGGAACAACCAAGACCTGGATGACTGAGAATCAATCTCCATAGACAATTGACTGAAAAATCCATCAGCCAGGAGAACATTTTCCTGGTTTGATGGAAGTCTCTGGTTGCTTAAATCCCCTTGATTGTGAAGGGACTTTGAATACCATGAAACACTCTGAGATAATAGCACCGAGCTGTAATTTCTGAAATGGCAGACAGACGGTTGTCCTTGGGACTAAGGTCAGGTTTGCAAAACCACTCCAGCTTGCTACAGCTGAGCACTCATGATGGAAGACAACAAGCAACCCCCCCCCCCAAGTTGCTGAGAAAGTCTGGCTGAAATCAGAGGACCGATCTGAGTGTAGGAGGTGCCAGTTTTCTAGTCAGAAAGGAGTTGGGCCTTGCATAACATGTGGAGGGAAACATCTCCTCAGGCTACCAGTTCCATTTGTATCTATCTACCTTCCTTAAAACCTTCTCCTTCCCTCCCATTTAAAGAACTTCACCTAGGGCAGGGATGGGGAACCTTGGCTCTTTTATGACTCGTGGATTTCAACTCCCAGAATTCCTGAGCCAGCCATGCTGAGGGGAAAGGGAGAGGTTTCTAAGCTGAGCCATGCTGGCTCAGGAATTCTGGGAGTTGAAGTCCACAAGTCATAAAAGAGCCGAGATTGCCTACTCCTGACCTTGGAAGCCATCAGGCAGTCCATCCAAATCAAAACAACTCTCTCAGTCCTGTGGTTTGCCTCAAGTTCCATCTTCAGCCAACCTCCCATCTAGACTAGAGCCTTTGTAATGTACTGGACTTCAGTTCCCACAGTTCCTCTGCCAACATGACTGAAAGTTTTCAGAATGGAAGTCCAATGGTTTTTGTTTTGTTTTGTTTTGTTTTTTGGAGTGGGGGGGAGAGAATGCAGACTGGAAAG
Organism: Crotalus tigris; assembly: GCF_016545835.1. Lineage (NCBI taxonomy): Eukaryota > Metazoa > Chordata > Lepidosauria > Squamata > Viperidae > Crotalus > Crotalus tigris. The sequence goes on along the minus strand of NW_024100213.1, from coordinate 229,348 downwards.
CAAGACCTGACCCAGCTCAGACATTATTTAAACTGCTTGATGTTCCCCTTCACCTGAAAATGACAGATTGGGTGGGGTTGGCTAGGAAGGTGTCCATCATTAGATCATGTCCACCAAGACTCAAGATGGGCAGAAAGAGTTGCCATGCAGGAAACAAATAGTAGCTTCTGAAACATGACCACATTTCCCTCTATCAGCTCCAGCCAGGATGCTCCTGTTTGCTATTCCAACAGAGATCTCATTGACCAGCTCCATCCTCTCTCTCTCTTTAGCCCCATGATGACTATCTCTCCCATCATGACAGCTGGGCTGCAGTTCAGGAAAGCAATCCAAAATAAAATTGGCCTCAGAATAATGCTCTGGTCTAGAGTGCCAACATGTCTGGAATTTGGCTTCCATTTCTGGTCAAGACGTTGAGAAAGGAAGTGAGGGGATTGAGAAAGAAGGACCAAGAATGCTGAAGAAACTGGGGCACCTTGTCTCCATTGAGATAGGGTGGGTGGGAAAACAAGCAAGGGGCAGGGCACAGATGTGGAAATTCTTCATGGCATGGAAAAACTGAATGGGGAGAAGATTTTTCTCTCCCGATTCTCCTGCCCAGCTGAAGAAAGAAGGTCATCACAGACTAGTCCAAAGGGGGGAAAAAATACTTCTTTTATGCAGACTTAAACCCTGGAATTTTCTACTCCGTCACCACACTGAGCCCACTAGGCATTAATACACTCACGGACTAGAAAAAAACTGTCAGTGGTCAAAGCTATTTTGATTTGCTTGCTCCAGGACTAGTGCTTGCGAGGGGTTCACACATCACTCCAATCTTAAATGTAGCTATTTTGTTTCAATGGTTGAATCCAACTAACTGTGTTTTATTCCATAGTCAAAATCATGGTTTAGACTGCCACACAGGAGCGGAGCTGATCTCCGAAAAGCAGTTGCTTTGGGATCACCACCGGGAGGTGCTCCTTGCCCACCCTTTTGCCCAGTTGTCATTTTTACCGACCTGTGAAGGATTGGCGGCTCAACCTTGAGCTCCTGAGACTTGAACTGCGGAACTAGCCTGCAATACTGCATTCTAACCACCGGGCCACCAAATTAGGTAACACCATCAATGGTAGCGATGTTAGTGGCACTGATGACTAGCACTGATGATGCTACCTAGTTTGGATAATGAAACATCTGCAAGAGAAAAACAACCAAGTTCAGACAGCACCCAGGACCCTTCATTTCAACCCTGAGCTACAAATATTATCCTTTATTGGTTGGAATAGAAAAGGACTGGTAACTTGTTTGCTATCTATCTTTCTCCAGGAGGGTCTCCTTCCTAAAAGTGGCTGAGTTCTTTTAAAGGTTCCTTGTAGGTTCTAAGAGTCAGAAGAGTCTGACTTTGCTCTTCCTTTCCATACTTACTAACTTAAGAAAGAAAAGCAGGTCTAAACCCTGCCTATTTGCTTTCCTAGAACTTCCAAAATGTCCAAAATGATTTTGGCACATTGGAAAATCCGGGACCGGAGAAAATCTGAGCTAAGCTGCTTCGGGCCACATTCTGCTCAACAGAAATGGACCAGTGGCAAAAGCACTTGCTCTGGAGAAAGCAGGGCCGACTGAAAGACAAGGGATTTTAAGAAGTGAGGGGAAAGCCTTAAGTACACGTGACAGCTTGAGCTCCTTAACTCTTTTCTGGACACCCAATCTTTTTACAAGGTCTTTTGTGTGTAGCGTTCTAGAACTTCCAACAGATATCCTCCCTCTCCCCCTAATTCTTGTTATCCGATTACTTTAAAAAAAAAACTGGATTAATGGTTGAATGTCTGTTAGTTCCTTTTTCATGCTTTTTTAAAAAAAATGCTTCGAAAGACTGTCTAATATAAATAGTGATCGATCAGTCTGTCTGGGCATAATCTTATTTTCCGGAGAATTCCGAGGCCGGATGGAAAGATTTCAGCAAACATTGTGATTTTTCCCTTGAGTGAATTCAGTTAGATAGAGGTATCGACTTTTATCAGGCTGAGGCTCAGCTCAATCCGCCTTCCGTCCAAAGCTGGGTCCGGACTCCAGAATTTCAGAACCAAGGCGGTTTTAAAAAACAAAAACCTCTGCTTCTGCGAATGCCACTCGCTTGTTTTTTTTTTTTCCCTTTTGCTCTCTTCTCTTGGAAAGTGACTGTTGAAAGACAATGGTCAGGTGAAGGGAGAGGCCGTGTCGTACACCAGAGGAATTGTCCGAGGGTCGATTCTCTTGATGCCTGCCAAGTGTCGTCTTCCACGGGGTGGAAGTAGCGCTGCGCTGCGCGGTTCTTTTCCGTTTGGCGCTTTTGCGCCCTGGGGTCCCCCTCTCAGAAGTCCCGAGATGGGACCACCGGGATGTCTATGGAGACTCTCGGTCATCTAGGTCAGTGTTTCCCAAACTTGACAATTTTAAGGCATGTGGACTTCAACTCCCAGAATTCCACAGCCAGCGTTGCTGGCTGTGGAATTCTGGGAGTTGAAGTCCACATGCCTAAAAATTGTCAAATTTGGGAAACACTGCTCTAGGTCATGGTTGTCCCAAAGGTGCTTTTTCCAGAGGCAACTGGACTTTCTTGGAAGTCCAGTGGCCTCTTGAAAAAAGCACTTTTAGGATCGGGATCTAAAACACCATCTGGGGACCTGGGAAGGGGCAACCTCCTGGCCCCTACGACAGTCCTGGACGGCTGATCCGAACGAAACGCACCTCTGTAGCGATAAAGGAGGATCTTTGTGGCTCAGGGTTGAAATGGGCGGCCCCGTTGTTGCTCTCTGAGCTTGGTGGGTTTTTTTTCTTGCAGACGTTTCATTACCCCAACTGGGGAACATCATCAAGTGCCCAGCAAAAAAACAACTAAGGTCCGAGAGCGCCAAGGGCCCCTCGCTCACTTCGGATCCAAGAGGCCGCGTCTTTCTCTCGCTTTGCCTCGCGTAAAAAAACGCTCCCGTGAGGAGGGATGGCTGGAAGGGGAAGGGACTCACTTAGGCGCAACTGGGCTCGGGGCCTTTTGGTTCCTCGACGCCTCAGAAGAGGGGAAATGCTCCGCGCAGCCCCCGCGCTCTCAGCAATACACGAGACCCCCAGACCCCCATCCGCTTCTCTCTCTCTCTCTCTCTCTCTCTCTCTCTCTCTCTCTCCCTCCCTCCCTTTTTTTCATTCTCTCTCTCTCTCTCTCTCTCTCTCCTTCCCTCCCTCCCTTTTTTCATTCTCTCTCTCTCTCTCTCCCCTCTCTCTCCTTCCCTCCCTCCCTTTTTTCATTCTCTCTCTCTCTCTCCTCTCTCCCCTCTCTCCTTCCCTCCCTCCCTTTTTTCATTCTCTCTCTCTCTCTCCTCTCTCCCCTCTCTCCTTCCCTCCCTCCCTTTTTTCATTCTCTCTCTCTCTCTCTCTCTCCCCTCTCTCTCCTTCCCTCCCTCCCTTTTTTCATTCTCTCTCTCTCTCTCTCTCTCTCCTTCCCTCCCTCCCTTTTTTCATTCTCTCTCTCTCTCTCCTCTCTCCCCTCTCTCCTTCCCTCCCTCCCTTTTTTCATTCTCTCTCTCTCTCTCCTCTCTCCTCCTCTCTCCTCCTTCCCTCCCTCCCTTTTTTCCTTCTCTCTCTCTCTCGTCTCCTTCCCTCCTCTCCTTTTTTCATTCTCTCTCTCTCTCCTCTCTCTCCTTCCCTCACTCCTTTTTTCATTCTCTCTCTCTCTCCTCTCTCTCCTTCCTCCTCCTTTTTTCCATTCTCTCTCTCTCCTCTCTCTCTCCTCTCTCTCCTTTTCCCTCCCTCCCTTTTTCATTCTCTCTCTCTCTCATCTCCTCGCCTCCCCTCTCTCGCCTTCCTCCCTCCCTTTTTTCTTCTCTCTCTCTCTCTCTCATTCCCTCCTCCCTTTTTTCAGTCTCTCTCTTCTCTCTCTCTCCTTCCCTCCTCCCTTTTTTCCTTCTCTCTCCTCTCTCTCTCTCCTTCCTCCTCCCTGTGGTGGGGGGGGGAGGGGTTTTCATTCTCTCTCTCTTCGTCTCATCTCTCTCCCCTCTCTCTCCTTCCCTCCCTCCCTTTTTTCCTTCTCTCTCTCTCTCTCTCCTTCCCTCCCTCCCTTTTTTCATTCTCTCTCTCTCTCTCCTCTCTCTCTCCTCTCTCTCCTTCCCTCCCTCCCCCTTTTTTTTCATTTTCTCTCCAGGCTGGAAGGAGACAAGTGCCGCCGGAGCTAGGGCTTTTGTCAGGCGACCCTTCCACGGTAGCAGAAGTGTGTATGTGGGAGGGGGGGGCCGCTTCGCAGTCGCAGAGAAGCAGCAGCGCAGACCGAGGTGCAGAAATTCCCAGTGAAATCAAGCGGCGGTCCCAGCGAATTCAATGCAAACGGCTCCCCTCATCTCCCCCCCCCACTTCTCCCGGTTAAATCTCAAACTCGGGTAGAAAGAGGAGATAAACGCGAACAGCCACGCGCGTTCACAAACTGCCCCTAGCCGCCGCCGGATCGGCCCGTCTCGTCGCTCGGCCATTTTCTTAGCAGGAGAGAGAGAGAGAGAGAGAGAGAGAGAGAGAGAGAGAGAGAGAGAGAGAGAGAGAGAGAGAGAAATCTGAAAAAAGAGTTTCAGCAAAAGATTACCTCGCAAAAAACCCGAAGGTGAATAAGCAGGTAACGTATGCGCGCGTGCGCGTGTATAAATGCTGCTGAAATGAATGATTACACACACACATACACACATATACTTATATAAATACATATACATAGATACATATATATGTACACAAACATATCTATACACACACATAGAGAGAGATATGTATATGTAAATATACACATATATACATACATATGTGTGTGTGTGTAAATATATATATATATTGTTTATCAGAAGAATTTATACACACCCATATATATGTATATTTGTTTATTTCAGAAGAATGAACACAGACACACACACAGACACACACACAGACACACAGACACACACACACACACACACGACAATTTGGAGAGGGCTTTGGCATGTACAAGAAGCCAGCCCCATCAGAAATCCGAACAAAAGATTCGGTGTAGTTTCAGTGATTCAGGGGTGGCCAACCTAAAGCTCCGCGAGCCCCCCCCCCTCCTTGAGGATGTTTGGGAGGGGATTGGCACGTGCGCACTACCCAGGCTGCTTCCCTGCCCTTATAGATTTGGTTTGCATCTTTGAAAATATCGCCGAAAAGCAGACAATTAAACAAGCGAATAAGCAAAACGCAAATTAAAAGTATGTTTAGAAACTTGGCAGAAAAAAAAAAACTTCTTAATTTGGCCCTGGTTCTCCCTTCGTAGGACATGGTGGGGATGAGATAAAAGGGCATTGGCAGTGTGGCACCCACACACAAACATCTGTACCTCAGACTGCCAGTGTCCCTTTATGTGAACTAAATCATTTTGTCCGAAGGAAGTGGGGGAACCAATTTTAAGTTAGATAGTCATTGTTTCTCTTTTATTGACGGATGTTAAATTAACAGATTTATTAACGTTTTGCCAGATAATGCTGACGGGAAAATGAGTCCTTAAATGGCATTTTTCCTCTACCAAAACCTCGTGTGTATCACAGACGTGTCCCCCGCCCACAGACACACACATTCGAAATGTAACTTGCGTTTCAATTGCACACCTGTTGGTGGGTACCCTAACGAGTTTCGTTTCTATTACACATTTTACCAGCCATCGCTAGTCAGGCTTCCTCTGTGAGTCGGTCACACCAGTTGGATACCTTACACTTGTAACGAAGGGGCAGTTTTCAAATTAAACTGTATAGCCTTATTTGAATTGTGGTTCCCTTGCAGGCCAATTCCTAGAAGAAAAGGGAAAGGGCAGATGGACGTGACACCAGCTCGTCTTTCATATTCTCTCCCGCTCATATGGGGAAGGAAAAATTAGATGAACCCGCCCTATTTAAAACGGCGCGCGGCGGGGGGGATGTGTCCCAAAATTCTAGCGAATGCCAAAAAAGGCAAGTTGTGGGCCGGCGCAACGTGCGGTAAGACTAGTCCAGGGGTAAGCAACCTTGGCTCTTTTATGACTCGTGGACTTCAACTCCCAGAATTCCTGAGCCAGCGTGGCTGGCTCAGGAATTCTGGGAGCTGAAGTCCACGAGTCATAAAAGAGCCAAGGTTGCCTACCCCTGGACTAGTCACTTTCCTGTACTTTGACTTTAATTGCCGGTCTATTGTTTTGTTAACGTTGGCTAAAGTTTTACGCACAAGGCGCAGAACTCCTTCAGGCACCTCCTGCGTTGCTCCGGCCCGGCGCTGCAGCCGACAGGGGGCGCTCGCACATCCTGCTCAGCCCCAGTCTGTCCTCTTAAGCTCCTTGCAACCTTCGGAAGAAGCCGATACAAGCTTGCAAGCTTAGCGGGGTCGAGTACGGATCTTTAGTCCTCGTGGATAAAAAGAGATTAAAGGCTGCTAACTCCTTTCCCTTTTTCTTCTCCTCCCCCCCCTCTCTCTTTTTTTTTTGTTGGTATCAGTTTTAACTAACGAAAATGTGAAGCTTTCGTCCTTTGAAGTTCACCCTAGAAAGAAATGGTTACATTGGGTTCAGAAATGACATCTTTCGCACTACAGCCAAATCTGGCATGAAATGGGGGGCGGGGGGAGGGAAGGGGGCAATTTAATTAATAAATGATCTTCCTTAGAGGTACTTAGAGAAAAAAAGCTTATCCCCTTTTCCTCTCCATCTTAACCAACCAGTAGCCCTCGCCCCCCCCCTCCTCGTCCCTCTGCTTGGGTTTTTCATCATATCCAGAGAAATGAATCCATATTCGAGGCCCTCCCGGTCTTCTATTTATGGACGGCAGTGACATTAAACATAACATTTTCCATTGGTGCCTACTTTTTTTTTTTTTAAAAAAAAAGACAAGGCAATGCCGCCCCAGCAGAAAGCAGGGCCCAGTTTTAAATCGCAACTCCTCGCAGGGAAGGACCTGAACGCGAAATATTCAGTTTCTCCCCCCCCCCCCGTCCTGCCCGCGAACCTTCAGGATAGAAAACCTAAATAAAATGGCAACAGCCTCACCTCTTTCCCCCCCCCCAATCGCTCTTAAAAAGCCTCTTCACCTGTATTTAAATAGCACGTCTTTAATTATAGCGGTCGGGGATGTATGAGGCTGAAATGAAATTAGCAGTCATTACCAGCCCCTTTAACTCCGTGGTGCTTTTGATCAGCGCTAAATTAGCTTCCCCTTTCTAACAAAGACCCTGTAGCCGGCAGTGGGCTGTAAATAAGACAGCTCGACTTGCCTTCCACACCTTCTCTCTTGTCAATCACAGCTCCGTCATTCAACCCGAGATTAACCTTTATCTACGGTAGCCTTTAAAATAACCTAAAGTTTGGGGGGGGGGGAGAGAGAAATCCGGGAGAGGGGAGGGGGGGAGGGAGGGATCAAAACAGACGCAACTTCGTCCCTGGCGAGGAATCCCTTTGCTGGGATACGCAGAACCAAGCGGCCGGCGCAGGGGGAGGGGTGGCTGGGCTGGGGGAGATTAATTCTCCATTGTAATTAGAGACATTTTCGCTCTTTCGCTCCTCGTTGTTCCGCGCGACGCCGTTAAAGCCGCCGCAGCGGCGGAGGAGAGGGAAAGAAACGCCCGGTTCTTTGGCGAGGGGGGCGCCGAGCAAATTGGGGCGTTGGGAAGAGAGCTCGCCTCTCCGAAGGGCGAGCGAGCGAGCGAGCGAGCGAAGGGCTTGGTCGCCCTCTAACCATCAGGGGGCGCGAGTAAGTAAGAGGCAGCCTCGGCGTCTGGCACCTCGCCAGCACCTTTTAAGCGTTCGCCAGGTAATACGCGCTCCCTGATTTTCCTCTTCCTCCTTCTCCCCCCCCCAACCTCCCCCCCCCGCTCTTTCTCCTCTCCGGTCCTCGCCGCCTCCCCCTGCTCCATCTTCCTCCTTTAGCTGTTTCCCCGGAAGTTCAGGATGCGCCGAGTCAGATTCACACAGGGAATAGACACCTTAGCCTCGGCCACTCTCTTTCTCGTTTGGTTTGGCCTTTTCGCTTGAGTGTATTTTCCAAACCGGCTCTCGCTTTCTTGCCTGGCACTTTTTTTGAACCTCCCGCTTTTTGTTGAACGCTCTTTCCCTCTCTTATCTTTCCTTCCTTCCTTCCTTCCTTCCTTCCTTCCTTCCTTCCTTCCTTCCTTCCTTCCTTCCTTCCTTCCTTCCTTCCTTCCTTCCCTTGTTGTGCGGGGCGGAGAGGGGTATAGGAGAAGGAGAAAGAAAAACAATGCTGCGGCGGGTACGAATTTGCCAGTCCATCAGTTCGGCTTTCCAGAAACTGTCACTTTCAACGCCAAAAGGGAAAGGGAGGAAGACACAGAGAAGCGAAAATGTGGAATTTATCCAGACAGCCAAAGAGTCCCCGTCCGCCGCCGCCTTCTCCCTCAGATTTCACGGTCCCCCCCCTTTTCTTTTCTCTACATTCCCCCCCCCCACCTTCTATCCCCCCCCCCAAGGCGAAGGTGACAAAAAGCCGGCTGGAAGTTCGTGTCAAAGTTGGCGAAGTTACTTACAGATTCTTTCCAGTCCGGACGGCTGGCTCGGAAGCCGTGTGATTGGCCGAAGACACGCCAAGTTCGCGGTGGCTCTCGCGTCCCACTCGGCCTCTCCGGGCTTGGGTGCCTTTTTTCCCCCCGGGACGCCCGGGCAGACACTGGGAAGCTCCGCTCGTGCCCTACCCATCCTCTTCGCTTCATCCTCCTCCCTCAGCCCGAACGAATCAAATCGGGGTTTTCTAGCCCCGATTCTCCTGCTTGCCTACACACCCTTCAGGTCTTACTCCTAGCTTTAAACTGCAGCCCTAGGAGGTTGGGGGGGGGGGAGGAGAGCGAGAAAGAGAGAGAGAGAGAGAGAGAGAGAGGGAGAGAGGGAAAATCGTTTATGGTATGGCTTAAAAAATCCAAATGGCTGATTTTCTGTGTGTGTGTGTGTGTGTGTGTGCGCCCGCGCGCGCGCGCGCGTTTGTGTTATAAGAATGGACCCACAACAAAAAAGTCAATTCTCTGTCCCTTTTTCTCCTCCCCCCCCTCCTTTTTCTATGAAGGAGAATAAGAATAAAGAATAAAACCTCTCTTTTTTTGCAGTGGTTATTCAAAGATAATTTAATGCCATTGTTTCTGCTACAGATGGTTCTTTTTAATACAATAACAGTGCGCTTTGTGCGAGCCACACACAATACAAATCGAAAAGCGTTTTCCTGAATAACCATTTTGTTCTCATTTGTATAGGGCCGACAAAAGGCGCCGTGAAGTAATGGGGATTCTGTTTGTTGAAGCCACAGAATAGAAGCCTGATAAAGATTTAGGTTGCCCCCCCTTCCCTCGCCCGCCCAAAGGAGGAGGAACACCATCGCAAAAAGACCGCCAGGAGCCTCGCTGTTCTTCTCTCCCGACCAGACCGACTTCCTGTTGTTATTATGGTTGTTATTCCCACCACTAATAACATCATCATCGGTAGATTTTTTTTTGTTCTTTTTTTTTAAAAAAAAGGGAGGGGAGGGAGGATTTCACCTCGAGGCTCAATCGTTCCAAACATCTGCTTCTTTCAATCTCTTGCGTTTGGGGAGAGGGGGTGTCCCATTAGTCTCCCTTTCCCTCCCCGCCCCTACAGGAATTAGAACAGGAGGGGAAGGGGAAGAAAAAAAAACCCCCCTGGAAACACTGAGCAAAAAAAAAAAAAAAAAAAAAGCGGGAAAGCTGCACGCGTGTACATTTCTGGGGCTTGTGAACCCGGCAGATTCCAGAGACCATGCAGACTTGGCTGCGTGGATTTCTCTAGGCTGCCAAACTGCAGTTCTCTGTCTGGTTTCTAACCAAATTTGTTTCTCTCCCCCCCCCCCCGCGCTTTCCTGCCCCCATCCCTAAGTTTGCTTGAAGCTTTTAGAGCGCTCTGCACCAGATCAGCTCGCCCCCTCCCCACCCAGCCAGCGGAGGAGGAAGTCAAAGGAAGCCTCTTTCCGAAGACCTAAGACTTGAGCCCCAGCTAGCCAACTTCGAGATTCCACGTTTCTAAACCCAGTACTGTCCCAAGCCGAAGTCCCAAAGTCGTGCTCTAGCTGGTTCGGGCCACCTTCAAGTTACAGGGCTCAAACCTCGAACGCCCGAGCTGTGGTTTACAAAACCAGACGGCGAACTCAAGTCCAAACCAACCACCACCTGCAGCAACTATTCGTGGTAATGAGCACGTTTCCCATAAGCGGAGTTAGGCGCTTCTGGGACGAGTCGCTTGCCAACGGTTGTTAACCAAAGTTTACGGGTTTAGCAAATTGTGCGGAAACAGCTTCCGAGTTTTGGGAGGGATTAGTTAGTTATTGAGCAGGAATTAGATCTGCTTCGTTTCGGTCTTACAGGAAGGAAACCTTGGATAATCTTCAACTGGGACTAGCATCGCTCATTCAGATGGAAGGAAGTTTTAGTTCGTTTTCAAAGGAGGAAGGATGAGGATAAGGATGATGATGATGATAATGATCATGAAGATGAAGATAATGATGATGAGGAGGAGCAGGAGCAGGAGCAGGAGCAGAGGAAGAGGAGGAGAAGGAAGGGAGAAGAGAGAAGGGAGAAGAAAAGGAGGGAGGAAGGAGGAAGGAGGAAGGAGAAGAAGAAGAAGAAGAAGAAGAAGAAGAAGAAGGAGAAGGAGAAGGAGAAGGAGAAGGAGAAGGAGAAGGAGAAGGAGAAGGAGAAGGAGAAGGAGAAGGAGAAGGAGAAGGAGAAGAAGAAGAAGAAAAAGAAGAAGAAAGACTTGTGCTCCATCCTGAACCCATCCGGGACATTCACTCAGGCAGGAAAAGGTCGACGGGGCAGCAGTAAAACACTTCCCCCATTCCTGGAAAAGACGCCTGGTCGGGTGAAGCAGACCCAGTTTGCTTTCGCTCCCCCTACTCCGATCTTTTAGACAGCCGAGTTTACGAACGACCTCAGCTCCGGGAGGGAGGCGCCCTTGCCCCAGCGGAGGAGAACTCAAGACATAACCCGCCGCGGGACGGCCGCTCTGCTGGCCGCCGGGTTTGTCTCCCCCTCCAGGAAGGAAGGACGGGCGCCCTTCTTCTCCTCTCGCAGCCTCTGTAAGCCCGTCCTAAGGGTGGCCTGGCCCCAGACCGCCGTTTGGGAAGGAGGCGGGGATCTCCCCCTTCGCTTTCGTCCCATGCGATCTACCCCCCCACCTCCAGCGAATGTTCTCCCCTTCCTTGCTTTCCAAACTCACCGACCGGGTTTAGACTTTATAAAGGCTTTATATTTTATTTTTTATAATAAAAACCGTAATAATCCTTCCTATTTTCTCCCCTGTGAGGTGACTTAGGCTGAGAACGACTGGATCGAAGTTAGGCTTTCACGCCTAAAGCGGGACTTTGTTGTTAATTGCAAAGTCGCGTCCGACCCATCGCGACCCCATGGACAACGCTCCTCCAGGTCTTCCTGTCCTCTACCATCTTCTGGAGTCCATTTAAGTTCACACCTACTGCTTCAGTGACTCCATCCAGCCATCGCATTCTCTGTCGTCTCCTTCTTCTATTGCCCTCAATCTTTTCCAGCATCAGGCCCTTCTCCAGTCAGTCCTTCCTTCTCATTAGGTGGCCAAAGTATCTGAGTTTCAACTTCAGGATCTGGCCTTCTAAAGAGCAGTCGGGGTTGATCTCTTCTAGGACTGACCGGTTTGAACGCCTTGCAGTCCAGGGGACTCGCAGGAGTCTTCTCCAGCACCATAGTTCAAAGGCCTCAATTCTTTTGTGCTCAGCAAAAGAATTGAGAATTATACTAGAATTCACCATCTCCCGGTGATTTACCTAAAGTCACCCAGCTCACGGAGAAGGCGCGGGGGGGGGGGCAGAGATGGGGGTGATATTCGGTAAGGTGGCTTGTCCGCTCCCAGATCGTTGCTTGGAACCCGATCCACGAGCTGTTTTAGGCCTGGGATACAAAGACAGTCGTTTTCACTAGCCCTTGCAAGGAACAGGGCGAGCTGTCAAGTTCAGGTCTAAGCCTTGGGGTTAGGTGGAGGGAAAGTGCACAAGAAACGTCACCCTTTTAAGTGCACTGTAATATTTAAGTATCTAGAATTTGAGGGGAGGGAGAGAAAAGGGCGAAAGTTTGATCCCCTGAGGCCAGGTGGCGATTATTCCACTCTCCTTCCACACGCACGGCCTGTTTTTAATGGGGTCTCCCCCTCCGCTCCCATTTGGCCCACTCGCTTCTTCTACAGACTGGTTGCGTGGGTTCCTGATTTCGAAGCACGGGGTGAAAATCGGGGAAAGATGGCACGAAACCCCCCCGTTAGGAATCTATCGCCGTCGTGGCGATAGGGGGAAAAAAAAATGCCCTCGTTTCTGTGAAATCGGCACCGTCGCGCTTGGACGACGCGGGGGAAAAAAAACCCCGAAACACCCGTGGAGAGAACTTTGTTCAAATGTTATATTTGAGGCGCTTCCCGTCACAGTTAGGCGGGGGCTTCGGAGCCTCGCCTTCGGCGCCTGGCTGCTGGTGGTGGAAGGAGGAATCCGGAGTCACGCCAGATCCTGCAGTGGTGGATTGGGTTGGGGCCAGTCCCGCCACAGGAGCTTTCCCATCATGAACGGGAGCCAAGGAAGCGCAGTCCTCGAACGTGTTTGAGCCCAAGCCTCCCCCCCCCTTCCATCCCTTCTTCGCCCAGCTCTTTTTCCGAACAGAGGTCGCTGGAGAAAGAGTTCCCACGGCCAACCCACGGGCGATTTTTCAAGTGCATTTCCTTCAGTGGGGCGTGAACAGGGAGCGTGACTTGTATCGTCTTCATTTGGGGCACACATTTACATTCGTTCCGGTTAAAAGTTTCGGCCGCAGGAACCTCTTCTGGTTGCTAAGTTATGCGCGCAATTACAGACCAAATAACGTCCGCCAACAGGTCTGGAGCAGCTCTATTCGGAGCCTCGCCTTCGGCGCCTGGCTGCTGGTGGTGAAGGAGGAATCCGGAGTCACGCCAGATCCTGCAGTGGTGGATTGGGTTGGGGCCAGTCCCGCCACAGGTCAGTTCTGAACTTCAGAAACGCGCGAGAAATAATTCTCCGAGAAAGAAAGCCGCCCGCCCCCTCCGACTTAGCTGAGCATCCCAGAGGGGTGGCAGTGTGTTTGTTTGGTCAACGACCCTGGGTGTGTTACACGGCGGCTAAGGCCCCCGGTGTGAAGAGGGGGCGCCGTTCGGCGTGGGCGCTCGAGGCGGGAGGCTGAAGATGCGCTTCCTCGAAGAACGGGCCCACAACCCGGCGCCTCCGTAAGCCTGCACGTCTGAACGGCAGAGGACAAACGGGGGTTTTCGCTCTCCAAGTCACCGGATCTCTCCGCTAGGTTGGAAGTCGCCGGTCGATTTACAGACCGGCGGAGTAAATGATCGCTTGGGTCTTGAAAGGCCCCTCAACGTCGGAAAGGCGCAGAGACCCGCGCGGATTGGAAAATGTCATCTTGTAGGAGAGATGGGCGGCATAATAGATAGATAGATAGAGATGGATGGATAGATGGATAGATAGATAGATAGATAGATAGATAGATAGATAGATAGATAGACAGAGGCAGAGATAGATAGATAGATAGACAGACAGACAGACAGAGGTAGAGATAGATAGACAGACAGACAGACAGAGATAGTAGAGATAGATAGATAGATAGATAGATAGATAGATAGATAGATAGATAGATAGACAGAGGCAGAGATAGATAGATAGACAGACAGACAGACAGAGGTAGAGATAGATAGACAGACAGACAGACAGACAGAGGTAGAGATAGATAGATAGATAGATAGATAGATCCCTAACAGCACGCAGAACAGTTGCGCCGCCATAGCACACCTTGTCTTCAACACCCCCAACCCGCCCCTCCCCAATTATTTTCCGAATTGGTCTTCTTCGGTGGTAGCCTCCTCCTCCTCCTCCCTCTAGCGACCCATCTCAATCCGCCGCTCAATTCAGAAATCCAGTGGAAACGTTTTACCAAGAGCCCTTGTTATTTCCGGCCAGCGGACCATTCCCACGCTAGCTAACCCCCGTCCCGGTTCGCAGCCAAGCCAAGACCAAAATTCGGGCCTAAACATGCCAAGAGTCGTTGTGGAGGGGGGGAGGGGATGGCGGAGATAGCCGCTCCCGGAGGAGAACGGCCCCATCTCAGGAGACGAAGCCTCGCCACGGCAGGGGATTTCACACCCGGCCTCGGGTGCCCGTCGGTTCTTCCCCCGACCACTCCTGCCCGGCTGAGATGCTCATCCTTACAGCCTGCCCTGACAGAGCGCGCCCTAAACCCGGAAGACTCAGAGGAGAAAGGAGACACTCACCCACCCACCCACTCACCCACCCCCCTTGCGCCTTTCCCGCCTCGGGAAGGGCCTTCGGCGCGCCCTGGGTCTGCTAGTTGCGCCTTCCACACACCGGCCGAGAATTTAGCGAGGCAAAAGTACCGAGGGTGGGGGGGAGAGAGACTGGAGCCTCTGAAAGAAAATCTGCCATCCATCCTGCTCTTGGGATCTGGCGCGTGGGATCCCGTTCCTTCGCGTGGCTCACGCAGGGGAGCGCAGGGCCGCGGATGGCAGGCCAGGGACGCGCTTCGCCCGCCCGTATCCAACGGGGAAGGCGAGGGAAGGATCCGGGGGCGTGGATACAGCCAGGGAGGATCAAGCCCCAGGGCCCGATCCGCCGAAATCTTCCTCTGCGGGAATCCCGTATTGCAGTGTTTCCCAAACTTGACAATTTTAAGGCATGTGGACTTCAACTCCCAGAATTCCACAGCCAGCGTTGCTGGCTGTGGAATTCTGGGAGTTGAAGTCCTCATGCCTTAAAATTGTCAAGTTTGGGAAACACTGCCGTATTGCAAAGCGTTAGCTAAGCAAGAGGGTCACCGTCCGGGGATTTCTCCTCCAGCTTGCAAATCGCTCCCCCCCCCATCCAAAAGAATTTGCCCTCCTTCTGGAAACGAATCCTAGTCTAGAAACGAGGCTTCCCCAGGAGTTCCGGTTAGGAGCCAGAACGTGGGAAAGGCGGGTTTTCCCCGCAGGAACAACGTAACACTCGTAAATCTGGTTATTTTCGAAATGACAAAAAAATCTGACCACCTGCCTATCAAGCTTATTGCGCTTTGCACGAGCAGGAAACCCCGGTCTTCCAGCAAACAAACTGGCCCACAGTCTGGAGATTCTCAACCACCTAGGTCAGTGTTTCTCAACCTTGACCATTTTAAGGCATGTGGACTTCAACTCCCAGAATTCCACAGCCAGCAATGCTGGCTGTGGAATTCTGGGAATTGAGGTCCACGTGCCTTAAAATGGTCAAGGTTGAGAAACACTGACCTAGGTCATGGTTATCCCAAAGGTGCTTTTTTCAAGATGGTGCTTTTTCCAAAAGGCAATTGGACTTTCTTGTTCTTTGAAAATGTTTTGCTTCTCGTTTTCTTCAATTCTGGACTGAAGAAGCATCTGGGATGAGAAGCAAAACGTTTTCAAAGAAAAAAAAATATCCAGTGGCTTTGTGGAAAAAAGCACATTTGGGGCAAAGCCACAACTGCTTTTTCAGACGCTTTCTGTCCCACCTTAATAGTATCTTGAAATCAAAGGCCTCCCCGGTACAGACCTATTTATGCCACACTCGGATTAGTGGAATGCCAGAATAAAAACAAGAAGGAGCTGAGACTCTTGGCCAAATGTAGACTTTACTATCAGTATGCAAGTGGCTACCCCAAGCCAGCTGTGGATATTTAATCTCTTCCCACAAAAAGCACTTGTGCCTCTACTAAAGCTTATCTCTACAATCTGGGATAATAACAGGAAGAGCCTTCCTTACAAAGGGGTTGTAGGACTTCCTTAGACAATGGGAATCCTTTCACACCGTGTTTTTTAACCTTGACCACTTTAAGACCTGTGGACTTCAACTCCCAGAATTGTGGATTTCAGCTCCCAGAATTCCCCAGCTATGCTGGCTGGAGAATTCTGGGAGTTGAAGTCCACATTTTTTTTAAAAGTGGCCAAGGTTGAGAAACACTTCTTTTTAACAGTTTTAAAATTCTTTTTCCCCTTCAGTGTTTTTCCCTCTATTGAATTGTGTCCAATTATTATTGGAGATTGGAGAAGCATGTCCAGTTTTCTTGTCAAGGTTTTTCAGAAGTGCTTTGTCATTGCTTCCTTTCTAGGTCTGAGAGAAAGTGCCTGGCCCAAGCTCATCCTGCAAGGTCTCCTGGTTTCTAATCTGATGCCTTAACCACTATACTAGGGGTAGGCAATCTTGGCTCTTTTATGACTTGTGGACTTCAACTCCCAGAATTCCTGAGCCAGCCATGCTGGCTCAGGAATTCTGGGAGTTGAAGTCCACGAGTCATAAAAGAACCAAGGTTGCCTACCCCTGCACTATACTATACTGGCTCTCAAAACAAAAGGCTACTTGCGTTATAAAGCTGTGAGAATCCCAAAGTATTGTGAAGTGTTGGGTATGAAGTAACATAAAAGTAGGTAAGAGTGTGGCCAGTCTAAAGAAAAGAAGGACTAGGGGAGACATGATAGCAGTATTCCAGTATTCAAGGGGCTGCTATAAATAAGAAGGTGTCAAGCTATTCTCCAAAGCACCTGAAGGCAGAACAAGAAGCAATGGATGGAAACTAATCAAGGAGAGAAGCAACCTGAAATTAAGGAGAATTTCCTAAGAGCGACTTCAATTAACCAGTGGAACGGCTTGCCTTCCGAAGTTGTGGGTGTTCCATCCCTGGAGGGTTTTAAGAAGAGATTGGACAGCCACCTTTGTGAAATAGTATAGGGTCTCCTGCTAGAGCAGGGGATTGGACTAGAAGATCACTGAGGTCCCTTCAAGCTCTATTCTGATTGATTGAAGGCACTGTGTATGAAGTAATGCTATTCTAACACACACTAACATTATTGGTTCTTCCTATTCATTGCCACTTTAGAGAACCAAAGGCATTTCCTTTTCAAAAGATTTATATGAATGATTCCCAGAAAACTATATTGAGAACCAATAAAATATTAGGAAAGAACCAATATAATAATAATAATAATAATAATAATAATAATAATAATAATAATAATAGTAGTAGTAGTAGTAGTAGTAATAGTAGTAGTAGTAGTAGTAGTAGTAAAGTTGGAAGGGACCTTGGAGGTCATCTCATCCAACCGCCTGCTCAGGCAGGAAACCCTATACCATTTCGGACAAATGGCTGCCCAGTCTCTTCTTAAAAACGTCCAGTGTTGGAGCATTCACCGCTTCTGCAGGCAGGTTGTTCCACTGGTTAATTGTTCTAACTGTCAGGAAGCTTCTCCTTAGTTCTAGGTTGCTTCTCTCTTTGGTTAGTTTCCACCCGTTGCTTCTTGTCCTGCCTTCAGGCACTTTGGAAAATAGCTTGACTCCCTCTTCTTTGGGGCAGCCCCTGAGATATTGGAACACTGCTATCATGTCCCCCCTCGTCCTTCTCTTCATTAAACTAGACATACCCAATTCCAGCAACCGTTCCTCATATGTTTTAGCCTCCAGTCCCCTAATCATCCTTGTTGCTCTTCTCTGCACTCTTTCTAGAGTCTCAACATCTTTTTTGCATCGCGGTGACCAAAACTGGATGCAGTATTCCAAGTGAGGCCTTACCAAGGCATTGTAAAGTGGTATTAACACTTTACAATGTTAATACCACTTTGAACTCAAAAGTCTGAGAACCTCAAAATGTGCTCAGATCCTTTCTTTATTGTGGAAGGGAGGGTGTCAAACAAAACAAGTTCTGCAGATTGTGGATTTTATAATACAGTTCTGATAAGTATTTTCTCCTTGAAAGCCTTTCTTTAAAAGTGTTGTCTGTTTCCAATTACAGGTTATGCAGTAGAGAAATCCTTATAGTTAAAGCTAGACAACCTGTGCCCCATTAGGCCATCCCTTCAGAGAGATTTCTTTACCAGATCCCTCAATGCCTTCAACAATGGCAGGACTTCTAAGAGACTGCCTTCACTAGAAAAGTTGTAATACATGAAGACAGCATAAGAAGCAATGGATGGAAACTGATCGAGAGAACCAACCTAGAAATAAGGAGAAATTTCCTGACAGTGAGAACAATCAACCAGTGGAACAATTTGCCTCCAGAAGTTGTGGGTGCTCCATCACTGGAGGTTTTTAAGAAGAGATTGGATAGCCATTTGTCTGAAATTGTAAAGGGTCTCCTGTTTGAGCAGGGGTTGGACTAGAAGACCTCCAAGTTCTCTTCTTATTATTCTGTTATTCTGTTATATTTGCCTTGAAAATAGCCTATGCTAAACTGTGTAACACAATCAAATATCAGCACAGGAAATGCCTTACAACATTTTGTATTATTCCATAAATTGCTTTATACATTTTGCCAAATTTCAACTTCACTGGACTCTTGCTGTGTCCAGAATATTGGACATATTCTGCAAATCAGGCTGTTTGAGGTACCTTAGTTCAAAAATTGTTGCCCTATGATGCACTGTTTCACCCAGTGAAAGATTCTGACAAGGAGAATTTTGCTATAATATAGATTTGTAATTTAATGGCAGTTAAATTGGATTCTCTCTCCTCGTCCTCCCAGTACATTTGTTTTTTATCCTTCTTGTGTTATTATCTTCACCACACCTAAAGTAAACGTAAATCAAAAAATAACTTTCAAAATCAAAACTCTAGCAATTTCTATCTCAGCATCTTCTGTACATTTATCGTATATAGTGACAGGCTTCCAGATGTGAATGTAATAATGGAGTATTTCTATTATTTTCTTTCTGATGCACACTTAAGGGAGTCAGTCACAGGATGCCTAATTTTAACTTATACTGTATGGAGTATTATTTTGAATTTCTCTTAAGAGCCCTGCTCTCTACCTTGTTATTGTTGTTAATTGCAAAGTCATGTCCGACCCATCGCGACCCCATGGACAACGTTCCTCCAGGCCTTCCTGTCCTCTACCATCTTCTGGAGTCCATTTAAGCTCACACCTACTGCTTCAGTGGCTCCATCCAGCCACCTCATTCTCTGTCGTCCCCTTCTTCTATTGCCCTCAATCTTTCCCAGCATCAGGCCCTTCTCCAGTGAGTCCTTCCTTCTCATTAGGTGGCCAAAGTACTTGAGTTTCAACTTCAGGATCTGGCCTGAAGAGCAGTCGGTTTGATCTCTTCTAAGACTGACCCATTTGAATGCCTTGCTCTCTACCTATGCCTATTCTAAACCATAAGGAAAGTGGTATAAATCATAAAGTGACTAAATCTGCTTTCTGTTTTTTTCCAGATGTTAAAGAGTTAAAGTATCAAAGTAGAAACCACTGAAATAACTTTTCCTTTATTACCCTCTGGAGAAGCAGTTTAGGGAATGAAATGTGATCAAAAAGTAGCTTCATACAGCCAATGATGACAGAACAGAATTATATTTGTCCCAGGTACAATTCCTGGTTCAAAAAAAGGGCAGTTTGCAAGCTTTACTCTGACATCTGAGAACTCTCTTATGGAGAAAATAACTCTCATTATTTGCTACAGAATTCCTTGTCACTAGTTGCTATAGTGTCAAAAATACCCTGAGAGAAATCCCCACACCCTCAGCAGATTAGAGAAGAGGATGTAGAATTCTTTCTATATCAATTCCTTTACAACTTCCTGTCCCCTCCCCAAATTAATCCAATTAATAATTCAGCCAGTTATAGCACAGCCTTAAATCTAATGGTCAGGAACTGTAGAGGACATCTGCAAAAGGTCCACTGGAAGAATGCAGTTTGCTGATTGTCCGCAGATTTAAAACAAAACAAAACAAAACTGAAATCCATTCTTGGTTTAAATGGATAACAAAACAAGATGATGCTTTCAAGTTTCAATGATCTTTCGCTCTAACATAGATCTGGAATAAAAAAGGCTGCAGAAGTCAGTGAAATGAAACAAAACAAAGATGATTAGGGGACCGGAGGCTAAAACACATGAGGAATGGTTGCTGGAATTGGGTATGTCTAGTTTAATGAAGAGAAGGACGAGGGGGGACATGATAGCAGTGTTCCAATATCTCAGGGGCTGCCCCAAAGAAGAGGGAGTCAAGCTATTTTCCAAAGTGCCTGAAGGCAGGACAAGAAGCAACAGATGGAAACTAATCAAGGAGAGAAGCAACCTAGAACTAAGGAAAAACTTCCTGACCGTTAGAACAATTAACCAATGGAACAACCTGCCTCCAGAAGCGGTGAATGCTCCAACACTGGAAGTTTTTAAGAAGAGATTGGACAGCCATTTGCCCGAAATGGTATAGGGTTTCCTGCCTGAGCAGGGGGTTGGACTCGATGACCTCCAGGGTCCCTTCCAACTTTATTATTATTATTATTATTATTATTATTATTATTATTATTATTATTATTAGAAATGAGACTATAGCAACCTCTATTTCCATGGGGAAGATGAAGTTCCTAAACAATATAATGACAATGGAACACAAAATAATGACCAATTGGTGGTTTGCAGTACAAGGCTAGCTGCAAATTCCTTTAAACATTATATATTTTGTATTTTTGCAAGTCTTAGAAAGTTCTAATAACAAAAACCGGGTCTTTATAGTAAGGCCCATGTAAATTTCTCTATAAATTTATACTATTTAGAATATTTATTCAAAATAATGTGTTTTGCTTCGGTACTAAATTCTTTTGTTAAGCAGGATTGCTCTCTGGCAAATATACTTGTGTATATTTGCTGCAAAGTACAGTCCAACAGGACTTTCTATTATAATTATGCCCTACCTAATGCAAAAGAGGAATCTAAAATATGACAGGGAATAACAAAAGAATTAAAAGGGATATGGAAAATACGCGCCACATGCCTGGCTTGGTTACAAGTTTTATCAGAGCAAAAGAGCTGCTTGAGAATATCAATTTGTGTACAAGTGATGCATTTTTTACTTTTTTTTTAAAAAAGAAAATTGCATGCTTTTAATAAGGATAGAAAAAGGAAAGGCTACTACAAAATACAGAATGATATATGCAAAAAGAAGAAAGAAAAATAAAAACAGATATCCAAGTCACATCTTTTTAAAAAGAGGAATGCATGTGTTGTTGTTTGTTGTTAATTAAACAACAGATTAAACTTAGAGCACAGGGAATAGTATTGCGATGTTGACAAAGAGTCAATTCAAAGGAAGAGAAAGTGAAGACATCCTCAATCCATTATTCAGCATCCATCAGAGCACAACAATTTGGGGGGTAACCTGCATGTCTGATCAATATAGATCTAATGCATGAACTCTTCTTTGGGTGGGAAAATACAGGCAGTCCTCGACTTACATTCATTCATTTAGTGACCATTGAAAGTTACAACGTCACTGAAAAAAGTAGCTTATGACCTGTTTTCACACTTACAACCATGGTCATGTGATCAAAATGTGGGTGTTTAGCAACTGGCATGTATTTATGACAGTTGCACTGTTCTGGGATCATGTGATCAAAGTTTGTAACTTTGCCAGCTGGTTTCTGAAAAGCAAAGTCAATGGGGGAAGCCAGATTGATTCACTTAACAAATGCAGTGATTCGTTAAGAACTGTGGCAAAAAGGTCATAAATTGGGGCAAAACTCACTTAACAATTGCCTTGCTTAGCAATGGGAATTTTTAGCTCGCTTGTGGACGTATGTCGAGGACTACCTGTATAACTGAACTTAGGCTATGGTTTTGAAATGTATTCTCAGATAGATATTGTTCTCCTTTAACAATACAAAGAGCCAAGGTGGCGCAGCAGTTAGAGTGCAGTACTGCAGGCTACTTTAGCTGATTGTGTTCAGCAGGTCAGCGGTTCAAATCTCACCGGCTCAAGGTTGACTCAGCCTTCCATCCTTCCGGGGTAGGTAAAATGAGGATCCAGATTGTTGGGGGCAATGTAAATATATATATATATATATATATATATATATATATATATATATATATGAATGATAGGAAATAAAATGATCACCAGGGTAGTAAAACTATAAAATTTATTAAAAAGGCGCCTAGCTTTCGCCGTCACCTGCCGGCATCCTCAGGGCTAGTGCGCCAGGGAGTGGGAGAGTCATTCTTATAGGTGTGGTGAGGTCTGCGCACGACTCCTCGACCTCGTCATCGGGCCTAAATAGGATAACTGCGTGCGGCTGGTCTGTTCCTTTCTATTCATCTCAACCGCCCGTTCATCCTCCTCCATCCTTCTCTCCCTCAATCTTGAGGTGGGCGGGCAAATGTCTCTATGGTTGCAACAGTCTCTATATTTGAGCTCTTTTCCCTCGGGGGTAGATGGCAGTGTGCATTTCGTGTTTCTTTTACAGTCCTCCTTCGTTCCATCGTTCTTCCTATGGCAAGTTTTTTGTTGTTGAATTTTGGTATTTTTGTTTCTTATACAGGTATCATTTAAGTGATCACATGGGTCCTTTCGAGGTAGTTGTAATTCGTTAACGGTCTGGGGCTGGAGGGGGGGACCTTTCGAATGTGGAGGGGGGGGTAGTGATTCTTCAATTGTCCCTGTGTGTAGTCGCTTTGTGCGCGCTGCGCCCTGTTCGGGCGGTCCGGAAAGGGTAGCGGTGGGGCCATGCCTTCGCTCTTCCTCTTGGGGTAGGTATCGTCCAGGTGATCTCACACGCCCCTCCCAAATAGATATAGTTCGTCAGCAGTCCAAAGCCGAAGGGCAAGCCATTCGGTCGTGGGTGGAGAGGGGCGGAGGCTCCCCGCCCGTCGCTACCCCCAGCTGTCCGGCGCGTCTCCTGCTATGAGTGATCGATCCGGGGGGAAGGTTAGCAATAGAGTCGTGATCTGTTTGGTCTTTGCAGCGTCCTTCCTCGCTACAAGTAGGTATAGATCGTCGGCAGTCCGAAGCCGAAGGGCAGGCCATTCGGTCATGGGTGGAGAGGGGCAGAGGCTCCCCGCTCGTCGCTACCCCCAGCTGTCCGGCGCGTCTCCTGCTACGAGTGATCGGTCCGGAGGGGAGGGTAGCGATAGAGTCGCGATCTGTTTGATCTTTGTAGCGTCTTTCCTCGGCTTGTCTCCTCCTCCCTGCGTCGTCGGTGGTCATGCGGATCCTCCGAAGCTCTCCGGGATACGCAAGCGGGGGGAACGGTGGCTTGATCTCTTGAGTTCTTTCTCCTTCTTGCGGTTTCCTCTCTCCTAACTTGGTCCCCTTGATCCAGCGGGGGGCTCTCTCTTTTCTTTCTGAAATGACTGGCACATTTCCTTCCATATGCAGGTGGGTTGCCATATCTAAGGGTCTCCCCCCTCCTCCAACCGCGATGTCTTCCTTAGTATTGGTCACCACATTTCGAGTATCTATATCTTCCTTAATGCCATTAGAGTTATTATTGGAACGTCGGGGGTGCTGTCCTTGATTACTAGTGCTCCACAGCCTTAAAGCCATATATGCCGGGCACAGGTCCACATGCCGGTTAATAGAATTGTCATCCGAGAGCCATGCCTCCTTAAGTAGGCGGCCCCCCTTGGTATTGTCGCTAGCCAATACGCTGACCTCACTGAAATTAAATTTGTGATCTAATTCCGCCATGTGTGCCCATATTTGAGAATGTGGATCTCCCCTTCTTACTGCTAACTTATGCTCGTGGACCCTGGTTTTAATCCGTTTGGCTGTCTCCCCAACATAGTTGGATCGGCAGTCCATACAATTGATCTTATAAATGGCTGCCGACCTTTCAGTGTTGGGGAGCGGGTCCTTTGGGCGCATTACAGCTGCCCGCAGTGTTTGGTTGGGTCTATGGGCCACTTGTATCTTGTGCGGTGCTAAAATCCTTGCAGTGGCCTCTGAGACGTTGTGGATATAGGGGAGAGTAATACGTGTGGTTACTTGGGATGTAAGTCTTTGGGGTGTGGGGTCACCAGGGCAGTTTAGCGTTTTTAGATGTGTTAGTACAGCGCCAGGTGGACGGATGTCTGACTACCAGGGTATACCGAAAACCCACATGTACAGACAGGATGTTACACTTTGAGAGCAATCACCCCATGGCTCATAAAGCCAGCTGTGTCAGGACCTTATTCAAGCGAGTGGAGTCGCACTGCAGCACTGCCAGAGCCAAGAGGGAGGAGAGAAATTATCTCTTCCGGGTGTGTAAACACAATGGGTACCCGGCCAAATTTATCAATCGGTTCAACAAACCATCTGGACCCCGGAGTGACCCCACACCCCAAAGACTTACATCCCAAGTAACCACACGTATTACTCTCCCCTATATCCACAACGTCTCAGAGGCCACTGCAAGGATTTTAGCACCGCACAAGATACAAGTGGCCCATAGACCCAACCAAACACTGCGGGCAGCTGTAATGCGCCCAAAGGACCCGCTCCCCAACACTGAAAGGTCGGCAGCCATTTATAAGATCAATTGTATGGACTGCCGATCCAACTATGTTGGGGAGACAGCCAAACGGATTAAAACCAGGGTCCACGAGCATAAGTTAGCAGTAAGAAGGGGAGATCCACATTCTCAAATATGGGCACACATGGCGGAATTAGATCACAAATTTAATTTCAGTGAGGTCAGCGTATTGGCTAGCGACAATACCAAGGGGGGCCGCCTACTTAAGGAGGCATGGCTCTCGGATGACAATTCTATTAACCGGCATGTGGACCTGTGCCCGGCATACATGGCTTTAAGGCTGTGGAGCACTAGTAATCAAGGACAGCACCCCCGACGTTCCAATAATAACTCTAATGGCATTAAGGAAGATATAGATACTCGAAATGTGGTGACCAATACTAAGGAAGACATCGCGGTTGGAGGAGGGGGGAGACCCTTAGATATGGCAACCCACCTGCATATGGAAGGAAATGTGCCAGTCATTTCAGAAAGAAAAGAGAGAGCCCCCCGCTGGATCAAGGGGACCAAGTTAGGAGAGAGGAAACCGCAAGAAGGAGAAAGAACTCAAGAGATCAAGCCACCGTTCCCCCCGCTTGCGTATCCCGGAGAGCTTCGGAGGATCCGCATGACCACCGACGACGCAGGGAGGAGGAGACAAGCCGAGGAAAGACGCTACAAAGATCAAACAGATCGCGACTCTATCGCTACCCTCCCCTCCGGACCGATCACCCGTAGCAGGAGACGCGCCGGACAGCTGGGGGTAGCGACGAGCGGGGAGCCTCCGCCCCTCTCCACCCATGACCGAATGGCCTGCCCTTCGGCTTCGGACTGCCGACGATCTATACCTACTTGTAGCGAGGAAGGACGCTGCAAAGACCAAACAGATCACGACTCTATTGCTAACCTTCCCCCCGGATCGATCACTCATAGCAGGAGACGCGCCGGACAGCTGGGGGTGGCGACGGGCGGGGAGCCTCCGCCCCTCTCCACCCACGACCGAATGGCTTGCCCTTCGGCTTTGGACTGCCGACGAACTATATCTATTTGGGAGGGGCGTGTGAGATCACCTGGACGATACCTACCCCAAGAGGAAGAGCGAAGGCATGGCCCCACCGCTACCCTTTCCGGACCGCCCGAACAGGGCGCAGCGCGCACAAAGCGACTACACACAGGGACAATTGAAGAATCACTACTCCCCCCTCCACATTCGAAAGGTCCCCCCCTCCAGCCCCAGACCGTTAACGAATTACAACTACCTCGAAAGGACCCATGTGATCACTTAAATGATACCTGTATAAGAAACAAAAATACCAAAACTCAACAACAAAAAACTTGCCATAGGAAGAACGATGGAACGAAGGAGGACTGTAAAAGAAACACGAAATGCACACTGCCATCTACCCCCGAGGGAAAAGAGCTCAAATATAGAGACTGTTGCAACCATAGAGACATTTGCCCGCCCACCTCAAGATTGAGGGAGAGAAGGATGGAGGAGGATGAACGGGCGGTTGAGATGAATAGAAAGGAACAGACCAGCCGCACGCAGTTATCCTATTTAGGCCCGATGACGAGGTCGAGGAGTCGTGCGCAGACCTCACCACACCTATAAGAATGACTCTCCCACTCCCTGGCGCACTAGCCCTGAGGATGCCGGCAGGTGACGGCGAAAGCTAGGCGCTTTTTAATAAATTTTATAGTTTTACTACCCTGGTGATCATTTTATTTCCTATCATGAACACTCCCAGGGTTCATATATATATATATATATATATATATATATATACATACATTGCTTACTGGTGTACACTGCTTAGAGAGTGCTTGCACTTAAAGCGGTATATAAGTCTCATGAATAAATTCTGTCATACTCCTGAAATGGGCTGGCTACTGCTTACACTCACTGAGTACTTCCCATCTTCTTTTGTTTCTGATGCAATACTGCAATGACAGCTGTGGATTTCACACGATGCTTGATTGATTGATTGATTGAAATAGGGGGAGGAGGATTTCACCCTCATAAGAGGCGACTGCAATGAATATTTCAAATATTTCAAACTGGGAGACTTCTGGAGGACAGTAGTGTGGTTCTCCTCAAAGATCATACAAGATTTCTCAAATCTTTAGGGAACCCCTTGAGTTATAAGGTAGAGCTGGAAAAACACGTCGGAAGAAAGGAGTGGCAGAGCCCTTCCATGCCAAGAAAATTACATGGAGATTTCTTAGAAGTCACCAAGAGACAAACTCAACTATTGACTTACAACAGTTCATTTAGTGACCGTTCAAAGTTACAACGGCACTGAAAAATGTGACTTATGGCCATTTTTCACAGTTGTGACCTTTGCAGCATCCCCATGACCATGTAATCAAAATTCAGATGCTTGGCAACGGGTTCATACTTATGGACATTGCTGAGTCCCAAGGTCATGTGATCCCCTTTTGCGACCTTCTGGCAGGCAAAGTCAATGGGGCAAACCACTTTCACTGAACAACTGGGTTACTAACTCATCAACTGCAGTGATTCACTTAACAGCTGTGGCAAGGAAGGTCACACAATGGGGTAACACTCACTTAACAGATGTCTCGCTTAACAACAGAAATGTTGGGCTCAATTGCGGTCATAAGGCAAGGACTGAAGAAGGTGAGTTGACTCCTTGATGATCTATTGCACTGTTTGTAAACCAGACATCCATAAGGCAAGAACCCTAATTACCCTTAAGCCTATAGGTTGCTTATGAAGATTCTTATTTGGTGCATGTGTGTGTGTGTGTGTGTGTGTGAGAGAGAGAGAGAGAGAGGGGGGGGGAGTCAAGCTATTCCCCAAAACACCTGAAGGCAGGACAAGAAGCAACGGGTGGAAACTAATCAAGGAGAGAAGCACCCTAGAACTAAGAAGAAACTTCCTGACAGTGAGAACAATTAATCAGTGGAACAGCTTGCCTCCAGAAGCGGTGAATGCTCCAACACTGGAAGTTTTTAAGAAGAGACTGGACAGCCATTTGTCTGAAATGGTATAGGGTTTCCTGCCTGAGCAGGGAGTTGGACTAGATGACCTCCAAGGTCCCTTCCAACTTTGCTATTATTATTATTATTATTATTGATCATCGCACAGTCAGCCAGATGTTCAGACTGGATTTGGCATTTTGTCCACCTATCAAGTCTTACCCAGGACCTGGGATAGGCAGATGTGGATGTTTGATGGTATTACAGATATCGTCGCAGGATGGAAGCAGATGGAAGCAGTTCCTAGTAAGGCTGCCTTTTGCAATTGACTAATAGCAAATTTGTCAATGCCAATAGTGTTCAAGTGGTGCTCCAGTTGTTTTGGGATTGCACCCAAGGAGCCTATGACTATTGGTACTACCCTTGCTTGCTTTTGCCACAGTCTTTCTATTTCTATTTGTAGGTCTTTGTATTTTGTTATCTTCTCCAGTTCTTTCTCTTCTATTCTGCTGTCTCCAGGCACTGCCACGTCCACTATCCAGACTTTTTTGTCTTTCTTATCGACAATTGTTAAGTCTGGGGTGTTATGTTGCAGGTGCTTGTCTGTTTGAATTCTGAAGTCCCAGAGCATTATTATTATGGATCATCGCACAGTCAGCCAGATGTTCAGACTGGATTTGGCATTTTGGCTACCTATCGAGGACCTGGGATAGGCAGATGTGGATGTTTGATGGTATTACAGATATCGTCGCAGGATGGAAGCAGTTCCTAGTAAGGCCGCCTTTTGCAATTGACTAATAGCGAATTTGTCAATGCCAATGGTGTTCAAGTGGTGCTCCAGTTGTTTTGGGATTGCATCCAAGGAGCCTATCACTATTGGTACTACCCTTGCTTGCTTTTGCATTACTACTACTACTACTACTATTACTATTACTATTATTATTGATCATCGCACAGTCAGCCAGATGTTCAGACTGGATTTGGCATTTTGTCTACCTATCGAGTCCTTACCCAGGACCTGGGATAGGCAGATGTGGATGTTTGATGGTATTACAGATATCGTCGCAGGATGGAAGCAGTTCCTAATAAGGCTGCCTTTTGCAATTGACTAATAGCGAATTTGTCAATGCCAATGGTGTTCAAGTGGTGCTCCAGTTGTTTTGGATTGCACCCAAGGAGCCTATGACTATTGGTACTACCCTTGCTTGCTTTTGCCACAGTCTTTCTATTTCTATTTGTAGGTCTTTGTATTTTGTTATCTTCTCCAGTTCTTTCTCTTCTATTCTGCTATCTCCAGGCACTGCCACGTCCACTATCCAGACTTTTTTGTCTTTCTTATCGACAATTGTTAAGTCTGGGGTGTTATGTTGCAGGTGCTTGTCTGTTTGAATTCTGAAGTCCCAGAGCAGTTTAATTTTATCATTTTCTATGACTTTCTCTATTTTATGATCCCACCAGTTTTTGCTTACAGGCAAATGATATTTTTTGCAGATCTTCCAATGCACCATTGTTGCTACTTTGTCATGCCGCTGCTTGTAATCAGTTTGTGCAATCTTCTTGCAACAGCTTACCAAGTGGTCCACTGTTTCTTCAGCTTCTTTGCATAGGCGGCACTTACTGTCTGTTGCTGTCTTCTCAATTTTGACTTTGTATGCATTTGTCCTTAAGGCTTGGTCTTGTGCAGCCAGAATTAGTCCCTCGGTCTCTTTCTTCAATTTTCCTGCTCTTAGCCATTGCCAGGTTTTATTGTTATCTGCTTTCCCAGCTATTTTTTTCATGTATTGGCCATGTAGTGCTTTGTCTTCCCATGCCTCTATTCTGTTCTTCATTTGGTCTTTCTTGTAGGCCAGTTTGGTCTCTCCAGTAGTTAGTAAGCCTTCCTGATATACTAATTTCAGTGCATCTTCATCATTGTTCTTCAGATATTCTTCCAAAGCCATTTTTTCTTCTTCAACCATCTGATGTACTTGTAGCATTCCACGCCCACCTATTTGCCTTGGTAGATAAAGTCTATCAATGTCACTGCGTGGATGAAGGGCATGATTCATTGTCATTATTTTTCTGGTCTGCCTATCCATTGCTTTTAGTTCTGCTTGAGTCCAGTCCACTATTCCAGCTGTGTACCTAATGACTGGGATTGCCCAGGTGTTGATTGCCTTTATGGTATTTCCTCCATTGAGTTTGGATTTTAAGATCTTCTTCACTCTCTTGATGTATTCACCTCTAATCTTTTTCTTGACTTCAGTGTGCTTGATGTTGTCAGCTTGAAGGATACCCAAGTATTTGTAGTACTCTTCCTCATCCAGACTCTTAATGTTATTTTCGTGGGGCATCTTGATTCCTTCAGTTTTCATTATTTTTCCTTGTTTGATAGTAAGTGTGGCACATTTGTCCAAGCCAAACTCCATTACAATATCTTGGCTATATATACGGACAGTGTTGAGCAGCGATTCTATTTCAGATGATGTTTTTCCATACAGCTTCAGATCATCCATGTAAAGGAGGTGGGATAGTCTGGCAGATGTTTTTGATGTTTGATAGCCATGTCCTGAGTTATTCAGTATTGTTGACAGAGGAAACAGTGCAATAACAAATAGTAATGGTGATAATGAATCTCCTTGAAATATTCCTCTCTTGATATTAACCTCTCCCAGCCTCTCACCATTGATCTGCAACTGTGTCTTCCATTGTGCCATCGATCTTTGCACAAATTTTCTGATGTTTCTACTGACTCCTGTTATTTCTAGGCACTTTATTATCCAATCATGTGGCAGAGAGTCAAATGCCTTTTTGTAGTCAATCCATGCCACATTCAGGTTGGTCTTCCTTCTCTTGCAGTTTTCCAAGATCATTTTGTCTATTAGGAGTTGATCTTTTGTTCCTCTGCTATTGGGGCGGTTTCCTTTCTGCTCAGGTGGAAAGAGATTGTTTTCAACTAGATGCTGTTGCACTGCATCAGCTACTACACCAGTTAGTAATTTGAAAGTTGTTGGTAAGCAGGTAATTGGCCTGTAGTTACCTGGTGTTGCCCCTTTTGCTGGATTTTTCATTATTAGGTAGGTTTTCCCAGTTGTTAGCCACTTTTCAATTTCTCCTCCTTGTAGTATATTGTTGAACTGTTTGGCAATGAGTGGGTGTATAACAGTTAGATGTTTCAACCAAAACCCATGCAGTTCATCTTCACCTGGTGCTGACCAATTTTTGATTTTCTTTGCTCTTTTTTCTACCATTTTTGTTGTTATTACTAGTTCTTTCATTTCAACTTCTGTTTTATTTGCATCCACCTCTTTTAACCAAGCCGCATCCTTGTTGTATTTCTTTGGGTTATCCCATATCTGCTTCCAGAACTGCACTGTTTCTTCCTTGTCAGGTACTGACTGATTCTTGCAGTTTCTCCATTGATGGATTGGTAGAAACGTTTCTGATTGGATTGAAATTGGAGGTTCTGCCTATAGTTTGCAATTCGAGCTTCATATCTACTGATTTTCCTGGCTATAGCTGTTATTTGTTGCTTTATTATTTCCAGTGCTTCCTTGATCTTCCTTGTTTCTAAGTGGTATTTCTTGATTAGGTATTCTTTGGTCTTCTTGTTCTTCAGCTTCTTTTCTTTCATCTGTTCTAGCTTGCTTGCATGTGATCTTAACTTGCTGATCTTATTTTCTAGTCTAACCTTCCATTTTTCTGGTGCACTGTTTGTTTGTTTTTCTTCTTTGTTGATTTTGCATCCCAGGTATTCTGTTATAACTGCAGCTGTGCTGTACATTAGTTGGTTTGTTTCTTGCAATGAATTGGTGCTTATACTTGATATTGCAATATTTGCATCTTTTAATGCTTGTGCTAGCTGTTTCTTTGGAACAAGCTTCAATGCAGGTAGCCTTATTCTGTTGTTTTTGTGCTGTTCTAGATGCTCAGTTATTCTTTGTTTCAATTCTTTTATTTCTTTAGTTAGAGGGTTTTGTTCTTCCTGAGGTAGAGGTGCCTGGTTTCCAAATGAGAACAGTTGTATATCTCTGCTAGATTCCTTCACTGCCAACTCCCCCTGGTTTGCCTCTACATTCTGAATTACTTCTGGTAAGGCTTTGATTTCTTTGCCCTGGGTAAACCTTTGCAGTTCGTCCAATTCTGTTTCTGTGAATACTTTATTTCGTGTTATAAATCGGCGTTGATCTGCTAGTCTCTGTTCTGTTATTTCTGATTCTGGAT
Source organism: Crotalus tigris (assembly GCF_016545835.1). Classification (NCBI taxonomy): domain Eukaryota; kingdom Metazoa; phylum Chordata; class Lepidosauria; order Squamata; family Viperidae; genus Crotalus; species Crotalus tigris. Next base: position 197,935 of record NW_024100213.1, on the reverse strand, counting down.
GTTGTTCTTTCCAGAATTGGTGCATTCGTTTTAGATATCCTCTTCTTGTTGGACTTGATCTGTAGTAACAGATCATTATTTCTTTGTTTTCCATCACTGTGTATCTGCGACGGGTAAACACCTTTTCTTCCAGTAGTTCTGCAGCTGCTGGCCCTGGTTGCTCAGCCAACAGTCCTGAGTCCTGTAACCCATTTTTCACCAGATATCCAGGAACTCCAATATCTAGTGCGGACCTTGTTAACCCGGGCGACGTCCGAGCCGGTATGGCATTCTGAAATTTACGTCTCACCATATTTTTTATGGGAGAGACACTCTTTGTCTGACTCCTCTGATGAGACCTGTCCAGTATGGTTGAACCTCTGGCATAGCTCTCATCTTCCTCAGAGTACACAAGCCCCACAACCACGTCAAGGTAGTGCCTCACTGGGGGCTATTATTATTATTATTATTATTATTATTATTATTATTATTATTATTATTATTATTATTATTATCCTCCCTCCAATTAACATCCAAGGAGCAGCCCTCAACTAGCAATTCCTCAAGCCAAAAAAAGGGGGGGGGAGTAAAAGGCTGGGACCCTTGAGGTGCTAGATTCTACCTGAGCCTTCCTTTCCCTTGTGTATTCAACAAGCCACAGCAGGAATGCAGAGAGCTTGTTGTCAGGCCTGAGTGAGTGTGTTCCCTTTTGTGGGTTGATATAGTTGCCTGCTCTTCTCCTCCTGATTTCATTACTGTTGACAGTCATGATAATCTGTTCTAAAGTCAACATACAGAATACCTTCACTGTAGTGACACAGGATATTCTGACTGAATAGAAATGCTGGCAGAATTCAGAGGAGCATTTGTTATTTTTTTTTAAAAAAAACAAACAAATGCTGGGTTAATTTTTTTCTCTTAGCAATGAAGTCTCCTCAAATCTATTTACACAAGTGTGTTAATATCCATTTTTTAAAAATATCAACCGGGCAGCTGAAAAAGAAATAAAGTTTAAAAAAGTCAGAAGGAGCAGCAGTAGAAATATATCCTAGCCCTTTTCCTCCCAATTGTCATAAGCTGTATTCATACAGCCCCACTTAACCAAATTAGGTAAAAATTCAATATATTTGCACACTATGCTGAGTTTCCTTAGAGGTAACCTTGCTTAGGTTTTTCCTATGTGCACCACACATGTACGTGTGAAACCTAGACTAAAACCTAGACTAAAAACATTAAGGCTATAATGAATCCAATCATAATCTTTCAACAAGAAACCAGAGAAAAGATCTTTAGAAAGTAAATTCCTTCTGATAATAAGAGGCTTCCAGAAATTAAGTTGTCTGCAGGACTCCCAGTATGGACTCCGGAATATTAAGATAAGATATGATAAGATAACCTTTATTGTTGTTTTTTTACTATGGGCACAACGGCACACATCAAAAATGAAATTTAGTTGCCCGCTCTCAAAGTGAAACACATACGTGACGCATACCTAAACATACTATGAACAACATATGTATAGACCCACATCCCTACATATACGTAGCAAATAAATATTAAATACTGTCCATCTTGAATATATAATGGAAGGAGGAAGCTTGAGAGTTCAGGTTAATGCTGAATGGAATGAAACTATGGCTGAATCTGGATGTTCTGCTACGGATAAATAAAATATAGCCTGCTTCAGATTTTGACTAAGGTCCAATCAGTATTTTCCTTAACTCATAGCTCTTCAAGTATAGGCGATGCCTCCACACACAGTACATTCAACTAAAGGAACACTCTTTTTCCTTTACACTGATCCACATGTTGCAGGAATTTCCTTAAATGATCAACGTAAAGCAGTATGCTTTACATTCTTCCTATGAAATATTTATTTGTGATTACCTCAAACCTAATTGTCTTAATTAACCCAGTTTGCACAAAAGTTTGAACCTTGTGTTAATTTCATGGACTGGCGTTGACTACTATATCAAGCTTCCTGTGATGGAAGGTAATCCAGATTCTCAGGAGGGACAGAGTGCACTCCAGACAATCAAAAGGCAACACAGTTCAGATAGTTTGTGTGAGAGAAAGAGGGTGAATACATCTCCTCCCTAATAGTTCTTAGAGTGCTTTATTGGTGTGGTTGTTAGCTTTAGTTTGGCAAGATTCTGTCTATAGGTGAGGAGCAACAAAGAAATCTGCTTGGAAGTATCACAATGTGTCTTTCTTGGTTTTTGGAGTAGATGGGCAGTTGAAATCTGGTTTGTAAGCTTGTGGTTTAGTAGGTGTCAACCCTCCAAGGTAGACCAAACCTGGAAATCAAAGACATGCAACCTATACTACTTTCATTGTAGGGTTATGCTAGCAGAATCTTGAAAGTTTGAAAGAGCTTGCTCCTCTTTATCTTTATGAGAACTAATGATGGTCATGTCTGAATGGCTTTCTCAAATTACATTTCTGCACTGAAATAAGATTTCTTTTATCTGACTGTTGTCTTGGTTGCAGCTCTTTCTCCTGTTTCTCAAGGTCATTTTACATACGCTCCAAAGAAATATTTTAAGTTTAATTCAACTTGATGAGCACAAATGATAGTGATACAATAACTGAAGAAACTCATGTCCTACATAAGAGTGGACCATCTGTGGCCCAAATTCAATCTGCCAGAATCTCATTTAAGGCTCTGAGAATTAATGGGACTAAAAATTATGAACTCATTTGTTATTATCTATACAAGTTTTAAGATACTCATTGCTACTTTTAGAACTCTGAAAGTTAAGAAAATGTGTATCTTATACCCTTATGGGCCTTAAAATATGAATTTGGTCATTTAAACCTCCTTCAAAGTCCACATCAAAGAAATCAGCTGGTGAATATATACAATGTCACTAACCAGGTCCTCTGGCTAAACAGAAACAGGAAATGTGGTCCAACTTCTGACAAAGACTGCCCATCCCAAATTCAACTTATTCTTTCTAAGGAAATAGGTCTACTGGGTGGCCTTCTCCAAACTTCAGTTTACACCTGGAATGCAGCCATAACTTGGTGTGTCTTTTCCCATCTTTGAGTAACGCACCCTCTTCACCTAATTGTATTTTCTTCTAGACTATCAAGTTTGGGCATCAGCACCCAAGCCCTGGAGTCTTCCTTTTAATGTTATTAATATTAATGTTTAATGTTATTAATAGGCAGGACTGTCCTTGAATGTGAGCAGGTAACCACTGATAAGATTATGAAAGCATTTATCATTATTTTAAATGATGCAAGTAAATATATTTACTGTCTTACATAGCTAAAAACCACATATTTGCAAGCACACATCCATAAAATACTGTTTGTATTTTAAATACCGGTAAAAGATATCTCTCAGGGATTTCTTTCTGATTAAAAGGATGCCATCTACCAAAATGAAGTCTTTTATGGTATAAAAAAGTGGTAATCCATGAACTGTGCTAGCATCTGTCTTTTGGGGCTGAAAGAAATAATTATAGTAAAGAAATCTATGAAAAAAACTGTTCAAGGATTCAGGAAAAGCTTCCTATGATAAGAAATGAAATTTCCCCCTGCTTTTTCTTTTTTTCCAGTTAGTAGTGAATTTGCAGAATGGAATCATGTATCAGTATCTGCATAATTTATACTGAGTGGATTTAGAACGATGCCTAATTTAATGTTGGCTTGGGCAATATAAATTACAGGTATATACATACTTTGGAACGGTTGAGAGTGATTCACTACAATTTTAACAGTTAATAGCTTTCAGTTGTCTAGCAATCCTTTTTAGATACCCCCAGATGAAAGGCAGAACTGAAGAGGAAATGTTCTCGACCACGAATTTTTCTCGGTTTTGCTATTAATTTATTACAATTACTTCTTCCATCAAACGAAATCCATCACCCTTTTGCCTGGTACTCCAGTCTCATCTTCATGCTCATTTTAAGACTACCCTCCTTTGTTGCTTTCAAGCACTCTTGCAAAATAAAAACGCATGGCATTTGGGGCACGAGGGCTTGGAGACTATTCATTTTGAATTCCTTGAAAAGTGACAGGAGCAAATTCAGGAGTCCTCGAATTCCAATCATTCTTGACCACCCAGAAGAAATCTATAATTGATTTCCTGATCTTTCCCCCCCCTTTTTTCCGGTAGAGAAGAATTGGAATTCTTCGGTAAGAGAAGAATTATATCACTCGCTTTGCTCAGATTTTGTGAATCAGCAGGTAGTTCACTTACTGCATATGAAACATATACAAACCCAGACCAAATATAGAACAGACCTATTGATAGGGATGGTTATTAAAATGCTATGATAGCCATCACAATTAAAAGCTCAGGTACTGTAGCGTTTTAATTTGTATCTCTATTAAATGAAATGTACAGCAAACAGGGCATAATAGATTTTCTATCATTCAGCTGCCAATGAAGCAATAGAAACCAGTTACTCTTGTCAGTGGCTTGTTTATTGGCTTATCTGAATTAAAATAAAGCTTTGCCTCTGCTGACTGCACATCCTTATCTAGAGGACCATAATCCTGCTAGCAAATCCTATATCTTCCAGAATTGGCTGTTTTGTTTGGGATTATTGAGAGCTTAGCCCATAACAAAGAGAAATAAGGCATCTCTCTCATCCTCGTAATTAAGTGTGGGGAGTAATTTAGAAACAAACCCTGCAAAGAAACCAGCCCAATTTGGAGCCATGTTTCTTAACAGGACGAAAGAACCAGCCAAATGCTGATTACTCCAAACCTCATGTTTTAAACCATTAACACACTATACAACAGGAACGCAGATTCTTTCCCCTTCTAATTGCGCTTTCTTTTTTTCTTTTGTTTCTTTTTAAATCGAAAGATAAATTGGAAAACTCTTGTGGAACACAAGAGTCATAGTTTCACTTCTCTTTTTTAAAAAAGATCTATTATTATGAATGTGGGAACCAATAATATAATAAATATCACGTTTTCGTATTTAATGAGCCAAACTAAATTGTTGTTCCCCCCTATGCAAATATAAAAGTTGAAGCAGGTATTTAACTATTTCCATTTTTTTCAGTGCTATTTTTTAACACACACACCTCTTTAAAAATATAGGCCATTTACAACCAACCAACAGCAATATTAGATATTTGTTCTGCAGAAATCTTTCTGTAGTCCTACTTTTTCTTCACTATCTTGTGTTATAGAATTTCACAACTATAGGGCAATATTTATTTTGGGGCAACATTTTACATATTACTTTATTGTTTGTTGTTTGTATGTACACTGAGAGTTTATGCACCAGAGACAAATCCCTTGTATGTTCAATCATGCTTAGCCAATAAAGAATATTGAATTGAATTTAAAAACTGGCACTAATTTTGTTGCAATTGTTAAGGCATTTTTTTTTTAAATGCATGATTTCCGCCAGGAGATCTTTGGAAATTAAAGTCAAATGCAGTGGATAACTCCATCTTCAAATAGTTGAGACTCTGCTAAATTAAAGGATTACTGTCACTCCATGAAACCACAACCCAGTTTTTTTTCCCCTAGGATCAGCTGTTGGTATGCTTTGTTTTCTTCTGTTTTGAATGGTACAGCATGGGGCGCCTTGCATTTCATTCCCCAAAGCTTCCCTGTTGAGGGAATGTGCTTGGCACCCCCTTATCTATCTCTAAGGGGGCTGTCAAAACTTTTATTTTCTGCCAAACATTTGGCATAAATTTCTCAGCTTTTCAGCACTGCCGTTCTCCATTTCTTTCTTTCTCCTCTTAAAAAAAAAAACAGCATTTGTTATTTGCTTGAATATTTGGTTACTTGTCTCCCTGCATCCATTCTGCTTTTATTGATTGCTTATATTGTGTTTTTATGATTCTGAACTGAAAAGCAATACATCCCTCTTAAAAGAAGAAGCAGGAAAGAATTTTAGGCAAAGTGACAGTTCAGGACATCTGTTAGCCTTCTGTCTGCATCTCAGCTTGGTGTCATGGAGTGCACAGCTGTGGGCATTTTCAGCTTCTTTTTTGCTCACATCTGTCACAGTAGTACAGTAATATAGGTAATTAGCAACACCTCATATAAACCATTTGCTCTTTTAATGTTCTGAATAAGTAAAATGAGCATTATCACCATTAAAGGGAAAGCAAAGAGAAAAACAAGCCTGACGGAAAGATACTGTCGGCAGAACATTTCGACCTTTTAAAAGCGCTGGGTTGATCTTTCGAATTGGTTTGCAAAAAAAGTTAAGACTTCCAATAAAAACGGGTTGCTACAACGAAGCGGATACCTTGGCGTGAAAAAGCAAGTGAGGACAAGTTTAAAATGTTCTCTCGCACTAATAATTAATCTGCCATACACAAAGATGAAGATAAGGGAGACACAGCTCAGATCTACTCGGTGTGAAAGCCAAATTATTTATTTTCCACCAGTTTTAAAAAAAAACAAACCCTGAAAGATCTTCAATGCCAGGCAATCTTTCTGTCATTTGGTCATCTCTTTGCTCAACCATGACAGCCTGGAAAGAAAAGGATCATCTTTTAATATAGCTATGATCTCTACCCCCACTGGGCACTGAAAAAAAAACCTAAGAGGGATAATTACCAGTAGGATATTTCTGAACCAAAGCCAACACAGTCAAATGTTCTGAACAGGTGAAGAAAGAATGGAGAATGAATAGTCAAACCTACTTTCAAGACACCATTCATGTGCCTCAAAGGAGAGGGAACACAAATGCATCCCGATGATTATACCTAGAGAATAAGAGTTCTGAATTAGTGAGTGATGTACACTAATTCTTAAATGTCTAAGAAGAGAAAAGAGATCTTGAGAGAAAGTGGGGATGTCCATATTATTTAAGGGGCAAACATTACTTTCTGGAAAGCATATTAATGATAGGTTAGTTAACCAGAGGGGGGGTCCCAAAAGTCAAAATGATGGCTGTTGCCAGGCAATCAAAATCTCAATTCTTTTTATATGCCAAATAAAGGATAAGGGTTTGATGGCATGGTTTATGGCTTCCTGACAGTGAGAACAATTAATCAGTGGAACAGCTTGCCTCCAGAAGCAGTAAATGCTCCAACACTGGAAGTTTTTAAGAAGAGACTGGACAGCCATTTGTCCGAAATGGTGTAGGGCTTCCTGCCCGAGCAGGGGGTTGGACTAGATGACCTCCAAGGTCCCTTCCAACTTTATTATTATTATTATTATTATTATTATTATTATTATTATTATTATTATTATTATTATTATTATTATTATTATTATTATTATTATTACTCTTTGGCCTTTTTGACCCCCTGTGAGAAGAAGCCTCAGTTACAGTCATCCATTGTTTTTGAATCTTTAAGTTAACTGCTTTCTTGAGCATGGTTTTCAGTTATGTCTTTGCACTGTTATCAACATAATCATGAGGCCTAGTAACTTGGGGTTCTTATCCAGAGACACAAACGTCTAAAAATGCTTTAAAACAGAAGAGTAGGAAGCAGCTCTAATTCTTCTATGAGAGACAATAACAATAATATGAGTATTGTAGTGATGAAGCTAGAGCATTGAGTCATATCCCTACACTGACTTTCCAAATGGTCTGAAGGCCATACAAATGTTTTTAATCAAATTCCTGATGCTTTGAGGCACAAGGCGGTGAACGATCAACACATATGTTAAATGCCATGACCAATGTTTGAGCATTCATCAACTTGCTATATATAACTCTCTGCAACTCAAAAAAACCAAGGTTGCTATCTTGTAGCTCTCCATAATAGGCAGTCTACTTGAGGTGGTCATTGTCACTTGTTCCCCTAATTTTCATCAATTTGCCTGCTGACTTTATTTCCTGCATCTTCTCACTTGCTGACCAATCTCATCAGCTCCAATGTTTCCACCCAACTCCAGAATAATTCAATGAATCTGTTTAGCTACTTAAAAAATATCCTAAAGACTATAGCCAACAAATCCTTCCTAGAGAAAAAGCTGAAGGATGCAGAAAAGAAGAGAGATTCAGGCAACTGAGTCACCTATGCAGAGACATAAAAAGACAAAGAGTTGGCCGGTAAGTCTCAAACTGGTTTTTAAAAGTTGAAATTATAGCAGTCTGTCTCCACAGCTCTTCAGCTATGGAAAATCTTTGAAGGAAGTAAGGGATATGGTGGCTCAGTGGTTAAAGATGCTGAGTTTGTCAGCCGGAAAGCTGACAGTCCAGGTTTGAGACCTGAGCACTGCAGGTTGGGGTGAGCTCTTGTTACTTGACTCAGCTCCTGTCCACCCATCAGTTCAAAAGCATGCAAATGCAAGTAGATAAATAGGTACCATTTTAGTGGGAAGAGTGTGCTTCGGCATATTGTCATGCTGGCCACGTGACCATGGAAATGAACATTGCCCCCTAGAGTCAAACCTGGCTGGATAGGGGAAACTTTTACCTTTTTTTAAAAAAATGTTGCTTATGTTCTTCTGGGCACCACAGGGTTCAAATGGGCTAGTCTGAAAGCCAAAGCACACTAGAGGCCTATAGAGATTCTCAGTCAGCCAGGTCATGGTTGTCCCAAAGGCACTTTTCAAAGGCAACTGGACTTTCTTTGTTTTTTCCCTGAAGACATTTTGCTTCTCATCCAAGAAGTAATCAGAACTGAAGCAGCTTCTTGGATGAGAAGCGAAACGTTTTAAAGGAAAAAACAAAGAAAGTCCAGTTGCCTTTGAAAAACACCTTTGGGACACCTTCCAACTTCATTATTATTATTATTATTATTATTATTATTATTATTATTATTATTATTATTATTATTATTATTATTGATCATCGCACAGTAAGCCAGATGTTCAGACTGGATTTGGTATTTTGTCCACCTATCAAATCCTTACCCAGAACCTGGGATAGGCAGATGTGGATGTTTGATAGTATTATAGATATCGTCGCAGGATGGAAGCAGTTCCTAGTAAGGCTGCCTTTTGGAATTGACTAATGGCGAATTTGTCTATGCAATGGTGTTCAAGTGGTGCTCCAGTTGTTTTGGGATCGCACCCAAGGTGCCTATTACTATTGGCACTATTCTTGCTTGCCTTTGCTACAGTCTTTCTATTTCTATTTATAGGTCTTTGTAGTTCTTTCTCCTCTATTCTGCTGTCTCCAGGCACTGCCACGTCCACTATCCAGACTTTTTTGTCTTTCTTATCAACAATTGTTAAGTCCGGGGTGTTATGTTGCAGATGCTTGTTGTTGTGTCTTTCTTATCAACAATTGTTAAGTCCGGGGTGTTATGTTGCAGATGCTTGTTGCTGTTGTTGTTGTTGTTGTTGTTGTTGTTATTATTATTATTATTATTATTATTATTATTATTATTATTATTATTATTATTATTATTATTATTACGTGACCTGTGCTTATATCGGCACCAGTCTCAGAATCACCTCGTTATATGGAGAAGGACTCCTTGGAGAATAGAATAGCAAAGGATTAAATAGAAATAGGGCCTTCCAGTAAACTAATTCAGTCTAAGTGATTTCAAAACTAGGTGTGAGCTTTAAAAGATGAAGAGGTTGTGCACTCAGTAGGTATATACTGATGTGGGGTTGCACAGAAAGGAACTTGGAAAATCCCATAACACAAAAACATGCCATAGTGTAATCCATCAACTAGGCTATTCAATGTTGAAATATCCAATTAAAAAAAAAGGTAGATTTGAGCTGCTCTCCACACCTTCAACAATGAGTATGGCATCACAGTCCATTAACACACTAGCACGCTCTTTCATAAGGGAATCATTGGAACGTTCATTTAACAGAGTGATCTGATTGGCTGAACATTGTGGGACTTTTTAAATAATTGATACTTTTTCAGCAACCATACAAAGGTAAGGACTTTAGCCTTGAATGCTACCTCCTTGGCAAAATGCCCACAGGGAGAAAACTACTGCTAAAGATCTTTATTAAAAATGCACACTTTCAAGAGCACGCCTTTCAAATCTAGTAATTATTTCACTGTGCGCACATGTTTTTTAAACCATCATTGGCACACAGAAGCTCCGACATGCACACACAGAGACACCCACGGGACTGATTCATTTCGGTTGGAATGCATCCAGATTGCTCTGCTTTTCAGAAAACAAAATCAAAATGCTTCAAGGTCATAATTCCTTCACGACCCAATCAAGCCCAAATGCCAAATAAAAGATGGAGAATCTTCTGCTTCTTTTTTTCTAAAAGATGTCATGTTCTAAGAGAACGATGGGTGACTGGAATTCTTGGGTGCGTCTGTGATACTCACCAAGAAAAGGAGGGAGCAGGTACTGCTACTGTCTCCTGGAGGGACCCAAGGGCTCCCAGCTTTTCACACAGTCCTTGGCTACAGCAGCTATTCACCTGCCCACTAATGGATTAATTCCTTCCATGCTTTAACTTCAAATGAAAGTCAGATCAAGGAGATCAGGGAAGAGACAAAGATGCTTTTGAATCTGGTCTCCTGGATGAGACCTATTGAAACACGAAGAAATGACACAAGGGCAGGTATGCTAAGTAGTGCTTTTGCACAACCTCTGTTTGTTTCAAGGACTTTACACTACACAGGGGAGCTGAATTCTCCATGGGAGAGGAAACCTGAGATGCTCATTTCCCCATTTTCAGAGGGTTAAAGATCTTAGCACAGAAGAGAAAGAAGAGAAAATGGAGCAGATGAAAAAAAGAGGTTATTTTCTTCATGATGTTTTGCAGATCTTTCTATTTCAGTGTTTCCAAGTGATGACTTGGCCTACTGTACAGTTCTGCATGAATTAGCATGAGTATAAACGCCATTCTGGATTAGCTCTAACAAACACAAATGGAAGTTTTTGTTCCCTGAAACAGAGGAAGGGAAAGACATAATTCTTTATTTATTCAAATACCCTCCTAATATCAGATTATGATTCAGTGTGTTGTACAAACTCAGAACATTGGGCTGAGTAAACCAATGCTCAGTGAACTATGAGTAGGCATGGCTTATACAACTGACAAGTATTCTATTAACCTATTGGTGTCCCATATGTCAAATTTGTTTTGAATAGGGTTAAGGAGACTAGTTATGGGGAAAATGCACAGGGCCCCTGAAAGAAGAGAGAAGAGTTTTGAATCAAAGAGACAAAGAAAGGATAGGCAGCAGCATCCATGTATTTCAATTATTTTTAAAATTAAATTGTAATTAATAATTTAACTTAGCTCTAAACTTTCTTGCAATTCACATATTGGGACTAGCATTGAGAAGTCCATAATGGTGGGAAAAGTGGAAAGAAAGAAAAGAGCGGGATGACCAATTGCAAGTGTGTGGATTCAGTTACAGTGGTGATCTAAAGGCCTAGATTGAGCCCAGATCATCTTGCAGAAGGTCTATATATAAAAGTCAAGTTTATGTTATATAATCAAACAGTCATAGAACACTACAGTTGCTATTCAGAGAGGTTTTCCCTTTATACTTTTATTAAGACAGTAGTTTCTTTCAGAAGGACCATAGTAGGTAGGGGCAGAATCTGGAATCAGTTGTGATGTCCTCTTCCATAACTCCTTTCCTTTTCAAATTACTATGTGCAGGTTTCACTAGAAGGTTTGGAAATAAAATCTGAAGTGTCCATAACACTTAGAGAGTTCTCAGTCAATGGTACTTATTAAATACAATGGTTGAAACCCTACTTGTTCAGATGATGATGCAATGGCTCAGATGATGCAATGGCCACAGTTTCAGTAGCAATGCCAGCACTCTTCAGCTCCAACTCAACCTGGGTCCAGGGAAATATGGAAGCCAGACACAGCCACAACCCATGCCATTCACCCTGAGTGTCCCATTGTCTATCTTTGCAGTGGAACCTAACTTTCAAACTAGGAAATGGGGCGTAATCAATGTAGGCAAATTTATAATCTGAGAGGAGTCATAATGTTCAGTATTATGAGCAATGTGGCAATCAAATCTGGGCAACTGGAACAATCAAATTTGATTCAACAAATGTTACTAAAAGAATCTGACAGTTGGAACTCTGCCTTGAGAATATCAAGGAATAACATTAGGCAATTGAGTGGAGAAACAAGAGGATCTAGTTGTGATACATTTTAATAATTGTGGAGAGAAGACTGTTGAACTCTCGGATGTCATTAAGCATTCAGCAGCCAGCAACAGAGAAGAACATTTCCTTAAGAACCTGGGAGAAACTAAAATCTGTCTTTTGTCAACTCTTCCTTTTTTTTTTCAGAAAAAAAGTTATGGCTCCAGAGATACTCTAGGCCCTACAGAACTACAATGGGCTACTTTTTGGAACAAAAATTGCTTTGATAATGTTAATTTGGAAGTTAGATGAAAATGCAGATAGGAGGAATACGCTGGATGTATTGTTCAAGATCATTGGCTGCTCCTTGAGGCCTGCTCTTTGTCCTGAGAAAGGGAAAAGCTCTGACTTTCAAACAGCTGCTAATCAAAAGAATTTTATTTATTTAGAAAATGTACGTGGCCGCCCAGCTCACTCAAGGTGACTGCTGCAGTTTATGGCAATAAAACCCTAGCTACAAAAGCCAACTAACAGCCCCCACCCAATGGACAACAACAACCAAACCAACCACTTGAGGAACTCCAAATCACCCTGGCAAAATCACATCTTTAGGACCTTTCAAAAAAGTGCCAGGTTGGAGGCTGATCTTATTTCCACAGGCATGATGTTCCCCAGGGAGGAAGCTACCATGGAGAAGGCCATGGCAAAAGCTGCGCCAATTTAAGGTCACAGTGGCACTGCTCTGTGAAGTACATAGATGTGCATGGGCCCATCTTCTCTGCGAAGCACTGCAGATGAGGGTCCCTAGGCAGGGAGGAATTTTTATTTTCTGTCTTTTCAAGGCTCATGTGGTTAGGATATAGGGCTGAAAATTGGCGTTCAAGACCTGGTTGCTCCCATCACTTGTCTGCAGCTTCTGCCAACCCAGCAGTTCAAAAGCAGGCAACTGTGAGTAGATAGATGGGTACCATTTTGGAGGGGAACTTAATGGGGACATGAAAGGAACCCCCAACTGGATATCCTCCAGCCAAAGTGATGTCACCATGGAAGTGCTTTGGTGCTTCCGACACGGAAGTATAGTATATCAGTTCAAGGACACTATATGTGGGATGCGTAGTTCCATAGGACACAGAGGTGGACTATCAAGGAAGGAAGAAATAATTTCTCTCCAATATCACTTAGTTTTATATGTAGGCATATAAATGTCTGCCTGTAGAACAATGACTGCAAGTTGAGATTTAAAAGAAAAAAGAAAAAAGACTAGAACTACACATACATTAAAGGCTTAATTTTCTCTAGCTTCCTTTTCCTAAAGCAACTGCTGAACATGTTAAGGCAATATAGCATGTCCCAAATACATGCATGTATTTAAATCCAGTAGATGCATTTTACAAGTGAAAAACAATTTTAAGTGGGGACAATTTCAGGACCATGTAGAAAAATGGGAGGCGAGAAATGGCAATGTTTAAAGATCCAATTGTTTTGCTGCTGAAAAGGGACACCTTCCTATTCCATTTTGTATTAAAATAATTGTTCATGGCTTCCTGTTGAGAAGCTCCACTGAAGTTAACAGGAGTCACATTGTTCACATTTTTTTTACAGATTTTATGCAAAATAACTTCACAGATAGAAAGTGCTATTAAAACCATAGATACTGTACCTAGATATTAGGTTTGACTGATATTGTACTTTTCCTACAAAAACATACAGCAAGCACAGAAGTGGCTTAGATAGTACCCAGAATTTCCCCAAAGGTCTGGAAAGCAACAAGGAGGAAAACAACTCATTGTCAGGCTCCAAAAATCAAAAAAAGACAGATAGGATTTCCCCATAATATTGCCTAGATATCAGCATTATTGATGACATAAAGATAGCAGACATACAGATTGGACCACAATTGAGCCCAAAATTTCTGTTGCTAAGCAAGGCAATTGTTAAGTGAGTTTTGCCCCATTTTATGATCTTTCCTGCTATAGTTGTTAAGTGAATCATGCACTTGTTAAGTTAGTAACAAGGTTGTTAAGTGAATCTGGCTCCCCCATTGACTTTCTTGTCAGAAGGTCACAAAAGGGGATCGTGTGACCCAGGGACACTGCAACCGTCATAAATACCCACCAGTTGCCAAGGGTCAGAATTTTGTTCACGTGACCGTGGGGATGCTGCGATGGTCATAAGTGTGAAAATCAGTTGTAAGTCCCTTTTTCAGTGCTGTTGTGACTTTGAACTGTCACTAAATGAATGGTTGTAAGTCAAGGACTAGCTGTACTAGTTTTTGAATGTTGTTCAAAACATTCTATTTAAATAATACCTTTAGCACATTTTTCTGCAGAATACATTTCCTTAAGCTTAATCATATGTCAAGAGCCAGAGAAATCAGAAAATCTGGGCAGTTCAAATGAGTATAAAGATTTATTGCAAGCTAAATTTCTCTACAAGAAACTGAACTACTAACTGTCAAAGCAAATTGGTGGTAAATAACTGTCAACCTAAAGGTGGGCTGGACATAGATCTCTTGTGGGTGCAAAGGGACTCATGATTGATGAGGCATTTCACCCTCCCTCAGGTTCCGCCTGGAAATGTAAGCTGAGGGCGGATACAAGGTCAATCATGCAAAGTCCAACCGTGAAAAAGGGACAAAGATACTTACATAAGCCCTATTACTTGGGTCTATGCCAATTCACTGTGGCCAACTCTCCATGGCTAACTCATAAGCCAACTCGCCATGGCCAATTTGCTCTAGCCAACTCACCATGGCCAACTCCCACAGCCAACTCACCATGGCCAGCTTGCCATGGTCAATTCACCACAGCCAAGTCATCACGGCCAACTTGCCATGGCCAATTTGCCACAGCCAATTCGCCATGGCCAACTCACCATGGTCAACTTGCCATGGCCAACTTGCCGCAACCAATTCACCACGGCCAACACATATTGGCCAACTTACCGTGGCCAACTTGCTACCGTGGCCAGCTCACTGTGGGACAACTCACCACAGGACGAGGGTTACACTAATATCAAAGAAATGGTGGAATAGAATCATTAAAGAAAGGATGAAAAAGGAGGGACAGAATGAAATATGAATGACAAAAATTAAAATATTTTTTATTTATTTTAAATAATTAAATTGAATTGTTAAATTGTTCTGTGGCAAGTTGTCTATGGCGAGCTGGCCCTGGCGAGTTGGTTGCAGTGAGTTGTCCAATTCTGCTATTACTCATCCATTCCTTTTTTACCAATTCACTCCCAGTATTAACCTGGTAGAGTTGAAATCAAGTTCATCTTAAATTTGCTTATTTTAGCAAGATTCTCCAACAAGCAGAACAGTTTGAATCACTTTTCAGAGGATTCACAAATAAACCTATTTCAAGCTTTTCCCTTAACGCTGAAACACTGAGAAATGGAGTGAGAGTGTCAGACTTCCAACTAGAAGACCAAGAAACCACAGCAAAGTGGTTCAGCCCAAATGAGAAGCAGCTGCTACAAATATTTCTTTGTATGAATCAAAGATAAAGTTCTCCGAAGTGTTCCTTTTTATAGATTAGTAGCTTCCCTTGAAAAGGAGACACTTGAAATGCAGCCAGATGTTTTTGTTGCTTGTTAAGGCACTCATGTTTTCTCCTGGTGTTTAGTTCTGCGAAAAGCTGCTCATTATTAGACTTCTCATTTCTGGAGACCAGGGATTAGAAATCTGTGACCCAAGGGCTATTTGTATCATGACTCAACCCCAATTTGTACTTCTCCAAATACCCCCAGATTATACTATCAATATCGGATGACAAAACAGCTGATTTTGAGTAGTATTGTTTTTTAAAACATGGTATGAAAATATGGTTTAACAATGGAGATGGACTTGTTCAGCTCCTGCGAAGCAAAATATGCACAGAATCATGTTTGATTTATTTTTAAATTTACTTTTATCCTGTCTTCCTCCTCCTATTTTCCCCACAGCAACAAGTCTGTCATGTGGGGTAGGCTGAGACAGCAACTAGCCCAAAGTCACCCAATCAGTTTTCACACCTAAAGAAGGACTAGAATTCACAGTCTCCTGATGATTGGCCCAAAATCTCCCAGTTGGCTTTCATGCCTAAGGCAAAACTAGAACTCACAGTCTCCTGTTTCCACCCTGGTGCTTTCACCACTAGGCCAAACTGACAGAAATAGCTACTGCTCTGCTATCTTCTGATGCCATTCATCACCGGGCATGATTTTCATACACTGAGTATGAAAATAAATTTTATAATTTTTCCTCACTCTTCTGTAGAACCCTTACTGTCTTTTTTTCTCAGTAGCTTCAGCCGTCATTAACATTCTGAAAATTCAACACAGCAGTGTCTGGGGGGGGGGGGAGAAATAAAAAAGGCAAGATACCTTTTATCCATGCATGCAATTTTTAACCCGTATACAAAAGGAATAGGACTTCAATTCCACTACCAGAACCACCATATTGCCTTTTTGTACCTCTAACTCAATAGTAGCAATGTGGGAGTTGATTGTTATTTTCAGGAGTTTACTGATGTATTTTGATTGCTCTTTCATGTTAAGAAAAGTCTAGAACTTTAGAGCTCATTCTGAGCTAGCCTGCTTAGTTTTTTTAAACCTTGTTTATTGAATAAAGAAGGGGTGATGGGAATCTTCATGTAGCTTCAAAGGTTTTCCTGCTATGAAAGTCTCAGGCTTTCGATTCCCATCCCAGAGTCATGTGCCACCCAGTCAAAGTCAGATCGTGCAGTCTTCTGACAATACCAGGACTATGAAGGCATGGTGCCAGCTTTGGATAAAAACCTTGAGGTTGTCATTGTTTTTCAGGAGCTTCTGCACAGAACCTAGCATTAGGTATTGTGGAAACTGGCTGCCCTGGGGATATTTCTGCTGTCATTATTCAGAAGCCCCTTGTCAGGTGCAAGAAATCAGGAACCAGGATAGAGTTCAAAAGCACTGTAATTTTACCTACATGCAAGAATCTGAACTCCAAATGATCAAGTCAAATTGGCACCAGATAAAGTCAATGGACTTCAAGGAGACTGGACCTAGATCTCTTTTGAGGATGTATGGACTCCAGACTGATGATGCATTTGACTCCACCCTCAGGCTTCAGCTGGTCATCTCCTATACTCCTGGCAGCTTGTAGGAGATTTGGATATCATCTTGCTTGGTATTCATGCTTTTTATGTTATGATTTTCAATCCATTTGCTTGAGCTATTAATGAAGCCCCAAATCCCCTTATTTACTGGAGTGTTCATTTTCTCTGGATCCATAAGAACCAACTGCCTGGGCACCTGATCACTGCTCTGACACTTAATAAGACATCTTGCTCCTTCCACAGATGCCATTGGTACAACAATTTATGGCTTTGTTTAAATATCACCCTTTTCTAATTCAACTTTATTTCCATGTCCTTACAACGTCTTATGAGTATGAATCTCCCATTGCAGGGTGATCATATATCCCTATTCCATTTCCAAGCCGATTGAAACAAAACTTCACTATTAAAAATAATAAATGAGTACTCCGATAGATTATTTTTTCTTCCTCCTAAAAGGAGTGACTCCAGTTCATAATCCAGCCAAGTGTTATGTACAAGCAGGGCATCCCATTCTTTCTTTGAATCCATTTTTTTCTTTTCTTTTCTTTCAACAGATGCTCCATATTCTGAGTAAGTTTTTAAATCAGTGATTGCTATTGTCACAGTTGTTCTCCTTCCTTTTTAAAAAAGATGTACCATTGCAATTTATTTCTATTTCTCTATCTGTCTGTCTGTCCCTCCCTCCCTCCATCCCTCCATCCATCCATCCATCCCTCCATCCATCCATCCATCCATCCAATTTACTGGCTGCCTATTTTACCACAGGGTAACTCTGAGCGGCTTACAATATTAATCCTGGAGTTACATGAGCATGTTAATTCCTTTCTCTTATTTTCCAACAGTTTCATTCTGGTTCCGTTTGTATCAGTCTTTTCTTTGTTATTCAAGGAATGAATCTTCCTGCCTTCTCCATGAAGAAATGCTATGTTCCAACAACTGCAAATAGTCACGGGCACAGAATCTACATCCCCTCCCCTCTAAGCATGTATATATGTTACATAAATACCACTGCTGCTCTTAGTAAAAGCAACAAGCTCTTAGTTTGCCTCTTCAATTGCTTTGTTTTGTCATTGCTGTCACAGTGCTTTCAACCATATCTGCTCTGATGTCAGCTGAATAGAAAGGGCGGCAATTAGCCACACTTCCTTTTTAGTGGTGCCTTGAGATGGATATATTCCTCCTTGGGATGGGAGCAAAATGTTTGAGAAGAACATTGCAACCTCACCTGTATCTAAAGCATCACCTTACTGGTGATTTCTAAGCCTTTTCATCAGTCATTCCGTCATCAGGAACAGACAAATTTTATTTGTGGAAATAAAATCTATTTGTGGCATTGTTTCTGAAAAATTTTAAAAGTGGATGGGGAGGCAGATGACTGTATTTAGGGCTATAATCCAAACAGCAGCAGCTGTAAAGAGAATAGTACAATAATTTTATTAAATTTGCATTGGATAACGGCACCAATATCAAATTGAGGAATGAAATATAAAGCCAGAGGAGATCAAAGTAACTGGTCTTCTCCTGCATTGCTCTCAGGCCATGGCATTCCCTGAAGAGTTCTGATAGAAGAGAATATTTGTAGCTCTGGGTAGGACTGTGGGGCCCTTAGTCCTCTCTAAGCTTCATGGTTTTCTTGCAGACATTTCATTACCAGACTAGCTAATATCAGCAATAATGATGGTAATGAAATATCTGCAAGGAAACCACCAAGCTCAAACAGCACCAAGGATACTACTGAACAGGGGGATTTTTTGCCTCCATATTATCAGTATTCACAAAATTCTATAAAGATGCCATTTTTTTTTGCTAGGTTTTTTAACTATTGCATGCTGTAATATTAATTATTGTAATGTTTGGGAAATATTGCTGTACATGGACTCTTGACAATTTATATACCTCAATAAAGGCATATACACAACATTCCCACTGAAACTATAGTAGAATTCCTCTCATAGCAACCACTCACAGCCACATTATAAATCCAATGCTCCTCAAATTAATGCCATTTTAACTACTTTATTAAAAGCTATGGGGGAAGGCATGAGGATCTCAGGGGGAGGCCCTTCCCCTATGTTTTGGAAGGTGCACCAAAAGCTTATTTTTTTCCACTCTACTCTCTAGATCTTAGATGTGTCAGGCCCAAGGAATCAAGAATGACTCAGAGTAGTTTATTGTGGCTCAGATCTTGCCAGTCTGCAGCATTTATTTGCATAACTACTAGATGGTAGTGGTGGCGCAGCGGTTAGAATACAGTACGGCAGGCTAGTTCTGCCAGCAGTTTGGCAATTCGATTCTCACCAGCTCAAGGTTGATTCAGCCTTCTATCCTTCCAAATGAGGACCCAGATTGTTGGGGGCAAATATGCTGACTCTGTAAACCGCTGAGAGAGGTCTGTAAAGCATTGTGAAGTGGTAGATAAGTCTAAGGGCTATTGCTATTCCTATACCCTGCAAACTGCTAGGGAGAGTCCCCTTTTGCTCTCTTTCTGCATCCCATAGATTCCAAGCTTCTTTGTCTCTTTCTGCCCTGGGAAAGAGCCCCTCCCTCCTGCAATTCTGGCCTTCGTTCCATCACAGATTCATAGGTCAGAATCTTCAACATCCCTAATCTGAATGCATGCATTGGATGGACTGACTTTCATTGAAATAGGTGATCCCGGAGCTACCTTGGTGCCAAGCCATTTGGACTTTATACATAAAGAGCAGCATTGTGAACTGTATGCAGAAGCCTATTGGTGGCTAATGTGATGAAAGCAAAGCAGGTGTTATACGATTTTGGTGGCAACCAGAAGAGTTTGTAGAGGTCTCTCTCTCTCTCTCTCTCTCTCTCTCTCTCTCTGTGTGTGTGTGTGTGTGTGTGTGTGTGTGTGTTTCAAAAATATCGAGATGAGCTTGGAAGGACAATAGATATGCCACTGCTTTGTACTACATAAGAGGTCAACATGTACAAAATGAGTGCAGCTTTGGTCATAGTATTGCAATTTCCAGCTTGACTTTTTTTTGTAAAAGTTGCAACTTCTGAATAGTTTTCTTTTTTTTTTTTTTTTTTTTTTTTTTTATTAAAAGTTTTATAAATTTTACAAAAAAAAACAAGAACAATACAGAACAAAAAACAACATATACAAAAGAAAAAAAAAATTAAACAATACATATAAAAAAAACCCCCCACCCCACACCCCTCCCAAAAACCCTCCCTTCCCCCCCCCTGAGCTTCCCAGAGCAGAATATAGGCTTAAGAAAAATAATAAAAAAAAAATAAAAATTAAATTAAAAACTTTATATTTATATATATAAAAAAGATATCTATAATATATATAAAAATAAAACTTATGAAAAAGCTATATAATATTTTTGTATACCCAATCTAAATTGTATAAATTTTATCCATTTGTCCCAGATAGCAAAAAACTTCTCTTGCGTTTGTTGCTTTAAGAAAGCCGAAATCTTTGCCATTTCTGCCAGATAAGCTACTTTAAAAAACCATTCCTGCAATGTAGGCAAAGATTCCTTCTTCCAATATTGTCCAATTAACAGCCTCGCGGCTGTGATCAAGTTTAACATCAATACAACCTCCTTTGTATCACAATCTGTAACAATACCTAACAAAAATAATTGCGGAGTAAATTTTACCCTCCTTCTAAAAATTCTCTGGATATTCCACCATATTTTGATCCAAAATGCTTTTATCTCTCTACATGACCACCAAATATGATAATAGGAAGCCTCCTTATAACCACATCTCCAACATTTAGGTTGCACGTCAGGGTACATGTAAGACATTTTTTGTGGATCAAGGTGCCATCTATAAAACATTTTATAAAAATTCTCCCTTAGATTCTGTGCTTGAGTAAATTTGACATTTCTCACCCAAATAGTTTCCCAGGTGTCCAATGAAACTGGCTCACCAAAGTTCTGCGCCCATCTAATCATACAATCTTTAATTAGTTCCGTTTCTGAGTCCAATTCAACTAAAACCCCATAAATTCTCTTAATGTGGGTTTGTCTTTGATCCTTCAGTTGCTTAATAAGATTTTCATCTTCTCTAAGAAAACCCACCTTACAATCCATCTTCCATCTATCTAGTAGTTGCCTATATTGGAACCAAGAATAAGTAAAATTTTCTTGTGCTAATTCTTCCCGTGATTTTAATTGCCAGTTTTGTCCATCCCATTTAAGTAACTGTCTGTAAGACACCATATCCATTTTAACCCCTCTTTTTATTCCTTCTATCGCATGCCAAGGTATAGCCCATAATGGTACTTTAAAATCACTTTTATAATATTTTCTCCAAATCCTAAGTAAAGAAATTCTTAAAATATGAGATTTAAAAGCCCAATCTATTTTTTTATTAAATATTAAATAGGCATGCCACCCATAAAGTAAATCCCATCCCTCTAGATAAAGTATCTCAGAATTTGTCAAATTTACCCAGTCACTAATTAATGTTAAAACCACCGCATCATAATATAATTTCAAATTTGGTACCTTGAGTCCGCCCCTCTCACGGAAGTCTTGCATAATTTTGAACTTAACCCTTGGTTTTTTCCCTGCCCAAATAAATTTATTGAGACCCTTCTGCCACTCATTTAAATTAATCTCATTTTTCAAAATTGGTAACATTTGAAACAAAAAAAGAAACTTGGGTAGAATATTCATTTTTATCACTGCAATTCTTCCCATGAGGGATAATTGCAGCTTTTCCCAATTCTTCAAGTCTTTCTGTACCCCGACCCACAACCTTTCATAATTATTTTTAAATAGTTTTGCATTAGAAACAGACAGCATCACCCCCAAATATTTTACCTTATTAACAATCTCAAAACCCGTCGAGTTAACCAAAATCTGCTTCTCCTGACTCGACAAATTTTTAGGTAAAATTTTAGTCTTATTTACATTAATCTTAAAACCCGAGACCAAACCATAATGGTGAATCAACTGTAATAAGTTTACTACAGAATAATCAGGTTGCGACAAAGTAACAACCAAGTCATCCGCAAAAGCTCTCAACTTATATTCTTTTTTATTAACATATATTCCTTTAATTTCCTGAGACTCTCGAATTTTAATCAATAATATTTCCAATGTTAAAACAAACAACAATGGCGATAAAGGACACCCCTGTCTAGTACCTTTCTCTATTGTGAAAACCTCCGACAAACCTCCATTAACAATAAGTTGTGCTGTTTGTTTTTGATATATTACCTTAAGGGCTTGTAATATGTTTTCACCAAAATTCATTTCTTCCATTACTCTTAGCATAAAATGCCAATTCAGTTGGTCAAATGCTTTTTCAGCATCTAAAAATATGAGCCCTGCAGGAACTTGGTTGTTCTTATCTAAGTATTCTAATAAGTTAATAATTTGTCTAACATTGTTTTTCATATACCTTCCTGTTATAAACCCTGATTGATCTTTATGCACAAGATGATGCACCACCCTCATAAGCCTATTTACCAAAATTTTTACAAATATCTTATAATCCACGTTTAAAAGAGATATAGGCCTATAGTTTTTTGGTAAAGTAAGATCTTGATCCTCCTTTGGAATCAATGATATAAAAGCACTACGCCATGAAGGAGGAATCTCTAAACCCTGTAAGATACCATTAAAAAGATCATTTAATGGTTGAATCATCTCCTCCATTAAAGCTTTATAATAAACAGCTGTTAACCCATCCGTACCCGGTGCTTTCCCTAATTTCAATTGTTGAATTGCTGAGGCGATTTCCTCCTTAGTAATTAAACCATTTATTTCATATTTCTGATCCTCAGTCAGTTTAGGAAAACTTGCCTCAGCTAAATATTTATTTATATCTAACAGTTGTACATTAGTAGATTTGTATAGGTTTTGATAATAATCCAAAAAAGATTTTTTAATTAATTCCTTCTGAGAAACTAGTTTACCCTTATAATTTATTTTCTCTATTATTCTCAGTCTCTGTTTCTTTCTTAATTGATAAGCCAACCATCTCCCCGGCTTATTAGCATTACAAAATGTATTTTGTTTCATAAATAATAAATTGGTTGCAGCTTGATCTGCTATCAACATATTAAATTGTGACCTTAATAACTTTACAGATTCTTTAGTACTTTCATCAGAAGGATTTAGAATCAAAGCCCTTTCTTTTAGTTTAATTTCATCTTCAAGTTCTCTACGTTTCTGAGTCTGATTTCGCTTATAAAAATTATTCATTTTTATCAAAACACCGCGCATAAATGCTTTACCTGCATCCCATACCATTGACATTGAAGTCCCCTTATACATATTCAAAGCAAAATAGTCCTTTAAACACTCCTTTAGTTTTTGAACATTCTTCTCTTGTCTAAACAAATTTTCATTAACTCTCCAGGATCTTCTTTCCTCTTTCTCTTGAATCAACTCCATCCAAACTGGACTATGATCCGTCAGTGATCTAGGAAAAATCTTTACATTCTTTACTTTATTATACAAATCCGTGGTAATCAAGAAAAAGTCAATTCTTGAAAAAGATTGGTGTCTGTCAGAAAAAAAAGTAAAGTCTCTCTCCTCTTGATTACGTTCCCGCCAATAGTCCCTTAATTCCCAGTCTTCTTTCATATCAAAAAAGGCTTTAGGTAGCCTTGCTTGTTTAAGAAAAGGAGAGGAACCTTTCTTATCCCTTTGTGTATCTAAGACACCATTCCAATCACCCATTAATACCACCGATCTATAATCAAGCAAAGTTATTTTTTGGTGTAACTGTTTATAAAATTGTTCCTGTTGTTGATTTGGAGCATAAAGTCCAACTATAAGTACTTTCTTACCATAAATACCAAGTTCAATCATCACATATCTCCCCTGGGGATCTGATTCTACCAGACAAGCTGGCAGGTTTTGTTTGACATATATAACAACTCCCCCTTTCTTCCCAGGTGCAGGAGATATAAAATGAGATCCCAAACGAGCATTAACTAAATATTTCTGATCTTTAAGTAGAATATGAGTTTCCTGTAAACAAATAACATCATTGGTATGTTGTTTCAAATAATAAAAGATTTTTTTCCGTTTCTGAGGAGAATTCAATCCATTAACATTCCAGGTCAAAAACTTTGCCATCTCCCTTGGCACGCAGCCTGGAGAAGACACCATCAAACTCTGACAGAGCTGCGTGTGTTGCATAACTCTTGGGTCTTGCTCCTCCCACCGGCGGTGATGCACTTCCAGGAGAATTCTCTTTGGGCTCTTTTTTACGTTGCTCTTTCTCTTTACGCTTATAAGCTGCACGAGTCATCCTCTGCTCTTTAGCCTCCGTTTGGCGTTGCTTTGCCACTTCTATCATCCCTGCGGAAACCAAATCTAGTGCCTCAGATTGCTGCTCAGGTTCCTTAGCACTCAAAGATTTCCGACCAGATGAAGTTGAGCCTGCACTCAGGACCGAAGTATAGAAATCTCTAGCTTTGTCAACTGTGTTCAATCTGTAACGTGTCCCAGCATGGCTCAAAACGATACCCATCGGAATTTCCCATCTGAATGGCATCGATCTAGCTTTAAGCTCATTGGTTAAAAAAGCAAAGTCTTTCCTACTTCTTAAAATTTTAGATGGGATTTCCTTTAGAATGATGACATCTTGGGCGGCAATCTGAAATCTTTTGTTGTAAAAAGCTTGTATAATCTCATTCCGCAGGGACTTCTTTGTAAAGTAAATCACCACATCTCTGGGCAAATTCTTCTGCTTAGCAATCCAGGAGTTGAGTCTATAAATTTTTTCTACTTCTCTCTGTAATTCTCCTTTATCCATATCCAAAGCCAGCGCCAGATCACTAAGAACCACCTCCATCAAATCTTGATTCATATCTTCCTTGAGGCCTCTAATCCTCAGAGCATACTCCATTTGTCTGTATTGAAACATCAAAATATCTTCTTGTGAGGAGTCCACCTTCCTTTCCACGTCTTGAATTTTGTCATCTAAAGAGTCAACTTTGTCTTCCACTTCCTCAAGCCTTGCATCGAGCTTAACCACCACAGTAGCCAAACCTGAAACAGCTGCCAGTATATCTTGTCGTAATTCATTATTATTTTCTTGCAATTTAGACTTTATCCCCGTTATCTCTTCTTTGAGATCAGATTTAATTTCTGATTTAATCTGTGAAACAAATTGAGTCATTTCCTCTCTCATTTGAACTACAATCTCTCCCATTATGCCTCTAACCTCTTGCACTGAAAGTCCAGGTAGAGGAGGGGAGGGTGGTGGCTGAGCCGGTGGTGCATGTTTAGATTGTTGTTGTAGCTGTGCAGTGGAAGTTATAGGAGAAGAAATAACCTTGGGTACTGAGGAAGGCTGCTGCCTCTTTGAAGCCATTTTAAAAAGCACAATTGTCACTTCCCTTTCCCCTCCAGCCAAAAAGGGAGGAGGAAAAAAAGAAAAAAAGAATTTTTAAAAAGAGACAAACTATAATCATTAAAAGTCCAGAATAAATCCCAAGAATAAGTAATAAAAGAGCAAACAATTCAAAAAAAAAATTCTAAGCCAAAAGCAAAAGCAAAAGCAAAAAACAATCCTTAAAAAGGGAAAGTAAAACAAAAGAGAAAGGAAAAAAAAACTCCGACACTTTCAAAACGCCATCTTAAGTCCTTTCACTAGTATAACAAAGAAAAGGAGGAAAAATAGTAAAAATCAAAAGATAAAAAAATAAACACCTAAAATATAAGAAAAAGTCCTTTAAACTGCTCCGTCCGTTTAAAAATTACTCACCAAAATGCTGTAAACACGGAGATAGAAGCGGCGGTTTCTTTTGCTTCCAAGGAAGCAAAAACAGCTGGGAGGCGGAGATCAGCAAGAGCTCCGAGGGAACACTCCTTTCACCCCCTCTAGAAATAAATCCAGAGGGGGTTCAGGGGTTCTACCTCTACTCTTGCGTTCTCTATCCCTTCCCTTTGCCCGGGAAGGGATTTCCGAGCCGCGGGCCAGCTGATGCGCGCTGCGCTCCGCGGCTCTGACACTTCCCCAGCTGGACGGCTACGCATGCTTTTAAATTTCTAAGAATTGTTCATCAGGCAATTTAACTAAAACTAAAAGGGGCGGGAGGAGAAAATTAATTACTTTCCTTTTTCCACAACATGCCTTGGGAGTATCCTTGGTGCAAGCTAATACAGTCCCATGCTTACAATTTGCAGGCTAATTAGGATACTTCACCTAAGACTAGTCTGGTGTAGACTTCACTTTGGTCCTTTTTCTTCTTATGCACGGAGCCCAAAGTTGATGAAAAAGTATAATATTAACTTTAAGTTAAAGGAATTTAGCTTAAAAAATTTAATTTAAGGGTAAGACTAACATTTGTCACTTGGTACCCTTCAGGGTTAGAACCTCAGCCAGTTGAAAATGGGTGGACTTCAACTCCCAGAATTCTCCCGTTCCTCCAAGAGATGTAATTCCCAGAGCACTGGAAACTAAGCACAAGTAGTCCTCAATTTACAACCATTTGTTTAGTGACCTTTCAAAATTAAAACAGCACTAAAAATAGTGATTTATGACCAGTCCTCGCACTTTCAATTGTCGGAGCATCCTCATAGTTACATAATCAAAATTTGGGTGCTTGGTAATGGCACACATTTAAAATTGGTTGTAGTTCCCCGGATCATATTATTGCCATTTGTGACTTTCCCAGCTGTGGTCTGATAAGTAAGGTCAATTGGGGAAGCCAGATTTGCTTAACAACTGCATAATTCACTTAACAACTGAAACGATTCCCTTAACAATCATGGCAAAAAAAAACCTTGTGATGCTTGATTAGAATGTAGTATTGCAGGCTGATGCTGCTCATTGCCAGGAGTTCAATCAGGTATGATTTACTTAACAACCTTCTTGCTTAGCAATGGAAATTCTGGTCCCAATTCTGGTCGTAAGTCAAGGACTACCTGCGCAACACAAATCCTTTAGTGGCGCATGTATCATTATGATAATTTTTTGTCAGTCAAAAAATGGATCCTTTGCAGAAAGAAAGTTACCACTATGCTAAAGCCCTCCTGGCTAGTATGCAGCAGAATGCTCATTGCCAGAAGTTCAATCCTGACTGCCTCAAGGTTGACTCAGCCTTCGATCCTTCCGAGGTCGGTAAAATGAGGACCCAGATTGTTGGGGGCAAATATGCTGACTCTGTAAATCGCTTAGGGAGGGCTGTAAAACACTATGAAGTGGTATATAAGCCTAAGTGCTATTGCTATTATAGCATTAATATAGTATAGTATATATTATGGTATTAATTTCTATGTACGAGCTATACTGGGTGCCCCCCAAAAGGGCACATATAGCACTTATATTCCATGAACTGCACTGGATTCCAGTTTGTTTCTGGGTCAAATTCAAGGTGTTGGTTATTTTTTTTTTAATTAAAAGTTTTACAAATTTATTACAATGTAAACCCCCCCACCCCTTCCCCCCCTCCCCCACTTCCCAGAGCTGATTACAGGGTAACAAATAAACAAACATAATCTAACTAACATAAACCAACTATACTGTCAATCAAAACCATAACACACTTTAACTCCTTCTTAAAACAAATATTAACAAATTAAAACAATAATAATAATAATATAATTAAAACTATTAATAATTATCTAAAATCTACTCAAAAGCAAGGTAATACTTTTCCGTTTCATATTTCTTTTGAATATAATCAATCCATCTTCTCCAAACCATAATGTATCTTTCTTGTGAATGGTCCTTCAAATAGGCGGAGATTTTCGCCATTTCTGCTAAATTAGACACCTTAAGTATCCATTCTTCCAAAGTAGGCAGTGAGTTTTCCTTCCAATATTGCCCCACCAATAATCTTGCAGCTGTTATAAGATTCAACATCAAATTGATTTCTTTAACATCAAAATCTACAATAATACCCAACAAAAATATTTGCGGAGTAAACTGTATCTTTCTCTTAAAAATCTTTTGAATATTCCACCAAATCAGAGGGCCAGCTATCTATGAAACCAGCCCTGTCGTATCAGCCCATCCCGCTCATTCAGGGAGGGAAAGTATATTACAGAGTCTATCGGTCAAAGGATTTTGACCGGTGGGATCAAGGAAGAGAGTCTTCTGCCCTTGCACTGCAGAACATCTTGCCCTCAGAGGTGAGGAAAGCTCCCAATGTCTTGGCCTTCCACAAAGGGATAAAAACTTGGTCGTGTAGCCTTGTATAGGGGACACCAGATCCCACACAACCAGGGGGCCCCAAGAGAACCCCCTGCCCCACCTTCATTAACAACTTCTAAACTCCCAATCTTGGAACTCTCCATCTTTTGTAATTTTATAATATTGTTTTGCCTTTTAAAAGAAATAATAATAATCTTAAATTATTTGGGTTTTCATGCTTGATTATATTGCTTAAATTGTACACCGCCCAGAGTGGCTCTCTGAAGGAAATGGGCAGTTAAGAAGTGTGATAAACAAACAAACAAACAAACATATCGTGTGACTTAGTCTCTTAATACTTCAGAGTGCGCTAGGAGAAGAGGCACTCATCAAAATGCACACAACCGGCCTAATGAAAAAAAAAAAAAAAGAATGTTATCTAAATCCAGGATTTTGAATCTAATGTGATCTTCCCCAATGAGAGCAGGAGCCTGTAGGAAATCATAACTGAAGAAGCTCTTCTCACTCAGCAAGCCGAAGATGAGACCTGCGGTACAATTATAGCCGAGCAATTCACCCAGTAGCAACTGGTGAGATGATTACCCTCTTTTTCACAGTAGGCCTCATAGATAATGACAAACGGTGCATGCAACTTTCCTTGCGAGTGTCTTGTGCCTGTTTATTCTCAGCAAAGTCAGCAGGGGAAGCCATATCTGACAACACTCTGAACCGTGGGTCCTTGAAGCTCTACTAAGCAGCTCTCGCTGCCATTTGTCTGACATTGCACGTTAGCAAAAAGATTCCACATGGCCCCCATCTGACAGAGAAATCACAGAGCATCTTGCTTTTTACCATTTTTGGGGGGGGGGAGGTGGGTTCAAGGAAAGAGTGTTCTTTTATTGTCTTCACAGCTCATGAATTGAATCTTTATCGTTTTTCACTGTTCTTGGATAAATACTAGACTTTCAATGAGGTAACCCTTGGACGACTTATGATGGGTGCCAGAAGAGACCCTTAAGAGGAAAGCTCTTGATTTGTACAGGTGGTCCTTGAGTTACAATTGAGCCAACATTTCTGATGCTAAGGGAGATAGTTGTGAAGTGAGTTTTGTCCCATTTTGCAACCTTTCTTGTCACAGTTGTTAACCGAATGACTGCAGTTGTTAAGTCAATAACTCTGGCTGTTAAGTGAATCTAGCTTCTCCATGGACTTTGCTTGTCAAAAGGTCACAAAAGGCGATCACGTGAAATATGAGTCAGTTGCCAAAGGTCTAAATTTTGATCCTGTGACCATGGGGATGCTGCAACGATCATAAGTGTGAAAAATGGTCATAAGTTGATTTTTTCAGCACTGTTGTAACTTTGAACATTCACTAAATGAACTGTTGTAAGTTGAGGATTACCTGTATAGGAATAGGAATTTGTTGTTGTTAGTTGCAAAGTCGTGTCCAACCCATGGCGACCCATGGACAACGTTCCTCCAGGCCTTCCTGTCTACCATCTTCTGGAGTCCATTTAAGCTCACACCTACTGCTTCAGTGACTCCATCCAGCCACCTCATTCTCTGTTGTCCTCTTCTTCTCTTGCCCTCAATCTTTCCCAGCATTAGGCTCTTCTCCAGTGAGTCCTTCCTTCTCATTAGGTGGCCAAAGTACTGGAGTTTCAACTTCAGGATCTGGCCTTCTAAAGAGCAGTCGGGGTTGATCTCCTCTAGGACTGACCGGTTTGATCGCCTTGCAGTCCAAGGGATTTGCAGGAGTCTTCTCCAGCACCATAGTTCAAAGGCCTCCATTCTTTTGCGCTCAGCCTTTCTTATGGTCCAACTTTCACAGCCATACATTGCAACTGGGAAAACCATGGCCTTGACTATACGCACTTTTGTTGGCAGGGTGATGTCTCTGCTTTTTAGTATGCTATCTAGATTAGCCATAGCTTTCCTCCCCAGGAGGAAATGAATGAATGAATGAATGAATGAATGAATGAATGAATGAATGTAGTTTAGACTTATGAGAGAAAGAGGGCACATGGAAATGATATTGGGTGAGTTTGGGGGCTTAAGCCCTGAAGAATGAGTAAAAAAGATCTATTTTTCCAAAGGAATGGTATTAAAGAGTTTCCAAATACTATTACTCATACCAGCTAAGAGTTAACTTTACAAGAGAAAACCAAGGGCTCAGTTAAGAGCTCATCTATGGAAAAATACTGATATTTTTTTTAAAAAAAGCCATTTGAAATTCCCAGGATCAAAGATGTGACTCTGTGTATAGCATTCAGCTTTTCTTTCTGAAATGTCAGCTTCATTTCTGCACTAACCTGCATGTTCTCATACAACTGATAGTTAAAAATACATCAGCACTGGAAGCCTACAATAGAGGTGTGTCACCTATGCAAGTACACTACTCATTTTGCACTTGTAAGAGATGATTGGTTTGCACTCACTTTTTAAACATGAAAATTGCAATCCTATATTTATTGTCTACTGACCAGCAGTTGCATTTTTTTTTTTTAAAAAAATACATATTATCACCACAGTCTTTCATGGTTCAAAAGGGGCTTTAGAGTAAGTCTCTATGGAGATTCTCAGTCGTCCAGGTTATGGTTGTCCCAAAGGCACTTTTTCAAAAGGCAACTGGACTTTCTTTTGTTTTTTCTTGAAGATGTTTTGCTTCTTATCCAAGAAGCTTCTTCAGTTCTGAAAAAGCTTCTTGGATGAGAAGCAAAAGGTCTTCAAAAAAAAAAAACAAAAACAAAGAAAGTCCAGTTGCCTTTTGAAAAAGTGCCTTTGGTTCAGGGTAGGTCCTGCTTAAATCTACTTTGTGGAATCTAATTGTGAGTCTTCACTGTACTAAAGATTTTGGAGAAGCATATCTGCATATTTTCCTACATGAATTTTCCTCAGTCTGGTGCTAGGATGACATTAAGGCATCTGCAACCTACACCTTTGGGGGAAAAAATTACTAAAACTTTGGCTGGAATTTCTTTTATTTCATATGAAATGATTTCATCAAACAATATATTTTATAGATGTCCTAATTGAGTGTTTTGCTGTAATAGAGGATTTATTAAGCAGAAATCAAGAAGCAGGCTAGACAGGGGCAGCCTAGGGTGTTGTGCTGACTGTGTCAAAGGGAAAATGATGCTTGTAAATGAAATAAATAATAATAAATAATTTTCAAATTGCCTGTATTTGCTGTTCACAGCAATAAAAAATTAGACAAGCCCCTCTTTAGCAGTCTTGCTTTCAATGCTTGGAGAACAGAATCCATTATTACCTTAGATTTTGTGAGGGCAGTTTAAAAAAAGAAAGTTGAGATTGCAATTTCTTAAGGCACAAACATTTTACGAGCATTAATGGGGATGTCCCAAGGTTCAAGGAGCGGCATTTCTTAAGTAACTCACTGCTTTCTCAAGGGGTCCAATTCAAGTGCTGTTAAATCTATAAAAATCAATAGAGAGACTATGCATTATGTGGCAGTTTCCATCTAAAATATCTAGTATAGTATATGGGCCAGATACAATAGAGCAGCCGAGCACAAGTAATTTACCAAACAAACCTAAAGCACTTCACATTGATTTTTGCAGTTTTCTAGCCCCTAGTCACTACGTAGCATGGGGCTGGGTGGGGGAAGGATGGGGAAGGACCACTGGTTCTTGGGGCGATGGCAAATTCTTACTGTCTCCAAAGCAGACTTGCTTGCTGACCAGTTGCCACTCCAAATAAATTTCTGGGTCTCTCTCTCCCCCCCCCCCACACACTTTGCTAGATTTATTTTTATAGCCCAAATTAAATGCTTTCAAAAATGTTTCCAAATTGCATCGGTTTCATGTTTTAATCTTCAGTTATCCAGAGGCAATGACTGACGTGGAAGATAAAAATAAAGAGGTGTGTGCATGTGTGTGTCCACAGTCCTATTTTGAGAACGAAAGAAGGAATAGATCAGCAGAACGGCTTGGCTTGCAGGGAGGAAGGGCTTTTAAAGGGAAGAGCGCCATGTGTGTAAACATCCAAATACAAATTATGACATTCCTTTGGCGCCCTGTTTCAGTGTTTCAATGGTTCATGTTCTCAGGTGTTTCTTTCTCTTTCTCTCCCTCCGTCCCTCCTTCTCTCTTGCCGAGTACCTACTTCTACACAGGTATCTGAAAAAAATACATGTGCCGCTATAGTAGCATCAAATTATGAAGTGAATTGGTAGGAGAAAGAAAATTAAACAAAGTTCTTAGAGAAGTTATCCTTTTTGATTGAGGAATGCTGTATGTAGTATGGACTTCCCCGTTTCATTTACAGCTAAGTATCACTAACACACTTAAGACCTACAACCTTGATTGCCATCCCTCTCTTTCTCTCTCTTTTTCAGTTTCCCTCTCCTCACGTCTTTAATAGTCCTGTACTTATCTATTTCAGTCAAATGTATTTCTTATCAAAACACAGAGAGAGAGAGAGCAACTGTTATCGAGTTTTTTCAGCTGAGACCTACATGTCATACAGCATGCCGACATGTCAAGGCTTGATTGATGGATGGGTGTGTGACAAATAAAGCCAGGATCAACAGCTTAGCACCTTCCCCGCCCACCCCCACTGCCACCACCATCAGGAACCTAGAGTAAAGCACAACTCAGTAACAATGGCCAGCTTAGGGATGCATTAGCTCCTCATCGACCTCAACCCATCCGTTCCCATCAATACTTTCCACTTAATAACCTGAAGCTATGATAAGAAAACAAAAGAAGGAGAAAGGGGCAGAAGAAAACAAATCAATAAAAGAAGGGAATGTCCGTGAGATATACTGTCCAAAGGAAGATTTTTATTATTATTATTATTGTTTTGCTGAATTGGTAGGATAATGCCCCTTGACAAGAGAACAATATACTGTCAGGGTTTATCAGGCAGAAATTGGCACAATGCTAAGCGCAGGTTTGGCATCTGAACGATGGTACTTAGTGAGGCTAGAAAAAAGCATCATTCCCAGAATACAGACAATACCTGCCACTATTCCTCCAATGCTCTTCATCATTACAAATCTTTGAGAATCACATCTATATCCTATGATTCAAAGTCTTGTATTTGCTACTACTACCAAAATATACATTACCTTTTCCTAACCAAAACTCTGCAGGAAATATAGTATTCTTAATCTTTGAAAATTGCTTTCACAAATCACCAGACTCAGATGAAGATTATTTGAAAGACAATCTGTTACATTTATTATTAACTTTCTGGGACAAACGTTTTGCTCTTCTAAACCTGGAAACCACAAATCAAACCTACAAATTCAAAATTCACACGAAGTATTAGTACCGCTTTTTAAAACCTTAGTAAGATCACACTGCTTTAGGTTCGGGTCATCACATTACAAAAAAGATGTTGAGACTTTGGAAAAAGTTCAGAGAAGAGCAACTAAGATGATTAAAGGCCTGGAGACTAAAACATATGAAGAACGGTTGCAGGAATTGGGTATGGCCAGTCTAGAGAAAAGAAGGACTAGGGATGTCATGATAGCAGTATTTCAGTATTTGAGGGACTACCACAAAGAAGAGGGGGTCAACTTATTTTCCAAAGCACCAGAGGGCAAGACAAGAAACAATGGATGGAAACTAATCAAGAAGAGAAGCACCCTGAAATTAAAGAGAAACTTCCTAACGGTGGGAACAATTAACCAGTAAAACAGCTTGCCTTCAGAAATTCTGGGTGCTTCATCACTGGAGGTTTTTAAGAAGAGACTGGACAGCTACTTTCTGAAATGGTATTGGGTCTCCTACTTGTGCCATGGGTTATTAGCAGCTCTAATCTGACACAAATAAATGCTCAGTATAGGATATGCTTGTATGAATCACATTTTTGTTATCAAAAATGTAGTCCTATACCAGTGGTGGCGAACCTATGGCACGCTTGCAAGAGGTGGCACTCAGAGCCCTCTCTGTTGGCACATGGACCACTGCCAGCAGCAGGTCCATCAGGCCGCCACCGCTGCCCGGAGCAGGAGCCCCACCCAGCACAAAGGAGGTGAAGCGGCAGACTAGCAAACTCAAGTAGAGGTGGTAGAGCAGAGGTCACCAACCATTGTTGGACTGGAAGAAAAGGGAGGGGGAAGCATTTTGCACTGCAAATGGGGTGGGGATAGTGCCTGGGTGATACTCACTAGCCCTGCCCTGTTCTTGTGTGATGCAGTGCCTTGTATCTGCACCCTGCGGTGCGGTGGCAACCGTTTTTGCACCTTGCAGCACGGTGGCCCATTTTTGCGTCCCCAGTTTTTGCGTGCCAAGGCAGCATTCAGAGGCGCCTCCCTGCCCCCTCCCCCAAAGGGCACCACAATGCTGATGCAGCCCTGGCACTTTGCGATAAATAAATGGGGTTTGGGTTGCGGTTTGGGCACTCAGTCTCTAAAATGTTCGCCATCACTGTCCTATACTTAGTACTTAGATGGAATGATGTTGACCAAATTGCATAAAATCATTCTTTGCATCTCAAGAACTGGTCTGTCAATGAGAAATTCCATCTCAAAATCTGTAGGACATTGAAGAAATCAAAGATGAACAAATTGAAATATAGCAGTGTGCCTAGAAGAAGAAATAAGACTTTGTTTCCTGCTAAAGGGTTAACATTAGGCAAGCATTAATAGAATTCTTCCATTTGCAGTGTGCCACATCTGTATCAAGGGTAGAAACAGACATAGATATAACCCTCAACTGGTTTCAAGCTCAGAGAGAACCAGGGACCCCAACCAAAGACTGCAGTATTTGGAAAGTATAGACCAGACATCAGGGCCAAAGAAGGAATGAAAGAAGCTCAGAAGAGAATTGTTTTCTCCCC
Organism: Crotalus tigris; assembly: GCF_016545835.1. Lineage (NCBI taxonomy): Eukaryota > Metazoa > Chordata > Lepidosauria > Squamata > Viperidae > Crotalus > Crotalus tigris. The sequence goes on along the minus strand of NW_024100213.1, from coordinate 163,038 downwards.
TCTTTCTGTTCTTCTCTATAGACTAAAAGAACAAATCCCAAGAAGTGAAAGTACTGGAACTGTCTAACAGTGTGAGGTATGTTAAAATAGGAAGCAACACTTGTGAATCAGAAAGAGCTCAAGTAAGAGAATAAACAAAGTAGACAAAGACATACGTACAGGTGTTTGCATAGAAATGTATATATGTATATAGGATTGTCCACAGGGTATGTCCAAAAAGTCAAGTTGGTGAGTGTGATGGTGTTGTTAAAGCTCTATTTTTAATGTACAACATACATTACAAGCAGCAAAGCTTCATTCATATTATCATACCCACTACCTTGATTTTTTCACCATACTCTGTAGCCTTGCTCATATGTATGTCCAGCTAAGGACACTGGCTATGTTAGCCATAAGCATAAATTATTTACCTAAAAACATGGTATCAGCAACCTTCACTGTCATTTAGAGAAGAACACTGGTATTTGTGTATGTGTGTGTGTCTTGAAAGTTCCTGTCCCTTTTTGGTCTTCTGATGGAGAATTAGCTAAGGCATAAATAATCTACCTTTGAATTTGTAAACAGAGTAAATAGTTTCATATTTGCTCATTGAGAATGTAATTGTCATGTGCTGTTTAACATTTTTGCCATATGCTAAATAAATAAATAGTTAAGGCATTGGGCACAAGGCTTACATACACATCCTTATTTTCATGAACAGTTCCATTACAGCCCTCTCTAAGTGGTTTTACAGAGTCAGCATATTGCCCCCAACAATCTGGGTTTCCTTTTACTGATCTCGGAAGGATGGAAGGATGAGTCAACCTTGAGCTGGTCAGGATCAAACTGCTGAAAACTGGCAGAATTAGCCATACTGCATTCCAACTATTGCGCCACCATAGTTCTTATACCTGTTCACCTCTTCTACTGAAGAGGTAAGTAAGGCTTAAACAGGCTATCTTGGAGTGTCATACATTATTGCAAATTCATAACATCACATTATTTTCCACTGCTATAAATAAAGAAGAGTACCAACTCATTTTCTGCCTTGATAAGTTATTGATGTGTGCTATGATAGAGAGAATAGCTGAAAGATTAAGATCTCTGTTCAAAATACGTGCCCATTACATGAATATCCATTTTGTTTGCATTTGTACTTGCAAACAAGGGCCATGAATTTGAGAGAGGATCAGTTACAATTTTCTTGGCTAATAAATAGGGTTTTCCCCATTGTAGATGCTATTCTCAATGGGGCTCTAATTATAAATTCACAATTAATTGCATCTTCTCTTTTTCCACCACCCATAAAATAATTATCTTCTTATGATAATATCATCATCTCTAGAACAACCAATTATGTCCTCAGAAATAGCAAGTGTGGAGGGCAAGAAAACTGGAGTAGGTTGATCCCTTGCTCTTCTGTGTTTTGTCAAAAAGATATGAGTGCTTACAAATAATCCTGCTATTCCAATAAATTGGGTATATTTTTCACTTGCCATACCTGAAAGCTTCATTTTTTCCATGAACAGGATGGATATATGAGCAGGGTAGATTAATAATTCCCTAATTAAATGAAGTATTTACAATATGAATATTATACTACAAAGCAACTCAAAAGAATAAGGTGTGATAATGGTTACATAAGAAAATTATCAGGGAAAACATTAACAATGTTTATTCGATTTGTATTAGCATTATTTACTGTCAAGGTGAAAAAGTACTACAGGTAGTCCTTGACTTAAGGCCCCCAACTGAACTCCAAATCTTTGTTGTTAAGTGAGACAGTTGTTAAGTGAGTTTTGACAACCTTTCTTGCCAGTTGTTAAATTAATAACATTGTTGTTAAGTGAATCTGGCTTCCCCATTGACTTTGCTTATCAGAAGGTCTCAAAAAGTGATCACATGACCCTGAGACACTTCACCTATATGAACCAGTTGCCAAGCGTCTGAATTTTGATCATGTGCCTGAGAGGATGCTGCAATGGTCATAAGTGTGAAAAATGGTCATAAGTCACTTTTTTTTCAGTGCTGTTGTAACTCTGAACAGTCACTAAATGAATGATTGTGAGTCGAGGACTACCTGAACATCAAAAACTGGAAGCTTAAAAAAAACAAAATAAAATAAAAACAAAACAAAATCTTAATCCCAGAACAAACAAGGGGTATCCTTCATGATTATCACTGTGTAAAATGCAGCTCTCTGTTGGGAAATGTAGATTTAATTTTTCACATTATAACAGATATCTCCTATCTGTTTTTGGCCAAGATTCCAAGGAGATCTTGACCCTGACCTAGTTTCATTTTCATTGGCAAGGGGATTTCACAATATATTTTCCTGTGAATCAAAACTAAGTCAGAATGAAAAGCTCAAAGAGTCACTTTCCTTAGAAAACCTCTGAGAATCTCTACCTAGCATTAGACTTTGTCCATGACTCCAAGCAGAAATAATCTGCAGAGATCTAACCCTAACCCTAGTTTCATTTTCATTCCCAAAGAGATTTTCCCATGGAGCAAAAACAAGTCAGAATGAAAAGCTGCAACAGTCACTTTCCTTAGAAAGCCTCTAAAAATCTGCCACTAGCATTATAAGTTTTGGCCCAGACTCCTAGTAGACCTAACCGGTGATGGGATTCAAATATGTGAACAATTGGTTCTCTGTGTGGATGCAGCTTCCGGAAGTCCATTCTGGGCCTGGGCAACAAAAAATTAGCTACCGGTTCTGCTGAAGTGGTGCAAACTGGCTGAATCCCACCACTGGACCTATCCCTAACCCTAGTTTCATTTTCATTTTCAATGGCTTTTTCCTATATATTTTACTGAAAACTGAAAACAAGTCAGAATGAAAAGCTGTAAACATCTCTTTTCTTCAAAAACCTTGAAGAATTTGTCCCTAGGATTAGTTTTTGTCCATGACGCCAAGTAGACCTAATCCTAACCCTAACATTTTCAATGGGATTTTCCCATGTATTGTACTGTCGACTAAAAACATGGCGGAATGAAAAGCTGCAACCACCCCTTTCCTTAGAAAACTTCTAAGAATCTGACTCTAACATTAGTTTTTGTCTCAGAGTACAAGTAGAGCTAACCCTAACCATAACTCCAACCCCAATTTCATTTACATTTTCAATGGGATTTTCCCATATATTTTACTGTTGATCAAAAACAAGTCAGAATGAAAAGCTGCAATCGTTGCTTTCCTTAGAAAACCTCTAACAATCTGTCCCTAGCATTAGTCTTCAGCCCATACTCCAAGTAACTCTAACCCTAGTTTTATTTTCATAGTCAATGCGATTTTCCCATGTATTTTACTATTGATCAAAACACGTCAGAATGAAAAGCTGTAAATGTCTCTTTCCTTAGAAAATCACTAACAATCTATCCCTGTAACAACTTGCTACCCTTCCTGGACATTTGATCAACAAAGAACACTATGACAAACTAGAAATGCAAGTCTATAGAAAAACTACCCATACTAACCAGGTGCTCCATTACCAAAGCATAACAGCCATCATTTAGATCAGGGTCCCCAATCCCCGAGTTGTGGATGACTAGTGGGCTGCAGCCTATTCGAAACCGAGCCGCACAAGCAGTGGGTAAATGAGCATGCGCATGCAGCTAACTTGTGTGAGCAGCATGAGAGTGTGTGAGCTGCATTTGTATGAGTGGTGAGTAGCATGCTCAGAGCTGAAGAAGCTTCATGGATGAGAAGCAAAGCATCTTCAAAGAAAAACAAGTGAAAAAGCACCTTTGGGATACTTGGATGATTGGAGGATTCCTGCACTGACCAGGGAGTTGGCTCAGAAGACCTCTAAAGTTCTTTCCAATCCCATGATTCTATGTTTTCTTGGAGATCTCCCATTCAAGCACCAATCAGATCTGATCCTACTCAGCCTTTTCAAGCTCAACAAAATCAATTACTTGCTGTGAAGGTGTGTGTATATATGGACGGGAAACGAAAATACAAAAAACAAACAACCCCAACTCCACAACCCCTCGCTTTTTTTGTTATTCAAAAATAACCAGTGTATTAATCTTTGGGGGATATAACAAATTTCATTTTATGGCTGCCAAGGAGTGGGGGTAGAAGGGTGAACTGCAAAATATATCCTTCCAATATCCTTCCAATGATATTCTTAAGAGTTTCATTTACTAAATAAAAACTAGAAGTAGGCTTCAAGCAGATTATTTTTTCTTCAAAAATACATGCTATATACTAGCTTTGCCTCTTAGTGAAATATAGTTAGGTTCTATCCAATGAACAGTTAGAAAGACAGAAAGGTATTTTTGAACTTCAAAAATTAACGTTTCTAAAAATTTATATTTCTAAAACATTCATATATGAATTTGCAATATTACAGTTTATATGAAATATACAGCAACAACAATATGCCTGCATTAATATAAACTAATTGGTGGTTAAAGTGCTGGCCTAGAAATCAGGAGACTGTGAGTTCTAGTCCTACCTTAGGCATGAAAGCCGGCTGGGTGATTTTGGGCCAATCAGCAGGAGACTGTGAGTTCTAGTCATGCCTTAGCCATGAAAGCCAGCATGCAGACTTTGGGCCAGTCACTCTCTCTCAGCCCAACCAACCTCATAGGGTTGTTGTTGTGGGAGAAAAAAGAAGAGGTAGGAGTATTATATATGGTTGCCATATTGACTTATAAAACAAATAAAGGCGGGATAAAAAAATCAAATAAATAAAAATAAACAATATCTTTGTTATATAAAAAAACAGCAAATGCCAAAAGAAGAAATTCTACACTAAGCTAGCTTAAACTGTAGTTACATTTTCTTCTTTAATTGGGAGTAATGATGGGCCATAATGATAGTCACCATATAATTTTAACCAAGAATAATGGAAAAAGTTATTTACAAAACAAATCGTTGGCTGTGAATTTACCACCACTCAGAAAGAACAAGAGGGAGATATTGGTAACTTACACACAAGAGCTGACAGCCACTTCCCAATACTTGTGCAACTCCCATCTTAAGTTATCAGTTTCAGTGAGGTTATTGCAAACAATGAGAAGCTGGATCTTCGCTTCCAGTTTTCCAGCTGATGTTTTTGAATACCGCTGCAAATTACGAAATTTAATTAGCCAGAAAACTGCCAGAAAGAACAAAGAGGGTGGTATTATCTTGGTATCTTTTCTGAAATTAGTCTTTTAGAGGAAATTTGCCATATTAATCATCCAAAAATATTTTTGATCACTGAATTATTAGTTTTCCCCCTAGCCCAGCCTATTTTCAGGTATTCACTGCTATAGGTGATTGCCTCTTAATTACTACATGGATGCCTTCTATTCATTCACATTAATTCATGTCTTCTGGCACAGTCCCAAATGGCAGCTTTGCCCTATATCTTCTAATTACTTCTATAATTGAATTTGCCCACTTTTCCTAACCTATTTTTTTAAACTGACTGTGTTTGTTCATGGTTTATTGTGTCTTTTTTGTGTCAGCTCTCAGCAAGCAGAATGTACATTGATTCTTTCCTCATTTCTCATTAATTTTCAAGAGCTGGGCTGTACGTCTATTTTTTCTGCCTGTCAGGTATATTGCTAGTTCAAAAAAAGGGAGGAAGGCGGAAGGAGAGAGAGAGAGAGAGACTCTTATTATTAAAGGTTAGGTAAAATAGACTGAAGTTAATTAATTCATTTGCAACTCTGAGCCAATTACTGGAGCCTCTCTTATTTATATTCTTGTTAACAAGACAGAAAAGAGAAATAACTGTTATAGGCATATGTCCTTCAGATACTGGACAAACCACTCTAGAACTTAAGCATTAGTTCTCCTTAATAAAAAAAAAATGATTCCAAATTAGAGGTTTACTGTTCAATTGTCAAATCAATTGTGAACTGTTAGAGGATTTTCATGCATAGCACACAGAGAACCTTGAGATTTTCTAATCCATATTATTTACACACAGGCGTGACTCCTGCAACAAGAAATAGACCCGTGTTAGCTAAACTTGCAGATATAACTAATAGGACAGGGAAGGGGAACCACGGCTAAGCGATACTTGAAAATGTTTTTCTCCTCCAGTAAAATTTATAGAGAAAGGAGAATTGTTCTCATCCCATCCTTGCCACCTGCTCCTCAATGTCTGATGAATTCCTTTGGAGAAAGCAGCTGAAGGTAGCATTGCTGGGTGGATTCTCCCAGGAGGTGCAATAGAGTTGTGAGTGGAAGGATGAGAATCCCCTTGTAGGAACCAGTGGGGCTCAATCCACCGCATTCCATGTAAATGGGTTAAATCAGGGGTGTTAAACTGCCGGCCCGTGGACTGGATGCGTCATGGTGAAACCATGGCCACCTCATTGCCAGTAATGGAAAAAAAGTTGCGATACATCGCGACACGTCAGGTGACGTTGCGAGTTTGACACCCCTGTGTTAAATGAATATAAATATTTGGCCATTTTGGAATGTGACTATCAGGTGAAGAAATCAGGACCATCCATAAGGCTGCAGTATAGAAGATTTATTCAAGCCTATGCACAAGAATCTGGTCAACTAAAGCTCAACATATAATTGGTGCCAGATAAGAGTCAATGGGAGTCAGAAGGACTTGGAGCACTTGTGGGAATGCAATGACTCCAAGCTTATGATGTCCCTTCCCCCAGCACTACCTGCTCTTCTCCTACATCAACTCTCAGTATATTTTTCTTAAAAACCAAAAGTGGCACTCAGCTCAGAAATGCTTCATTCATTAGATTTGTAATGATTTTACAGTGTAATTGTGGGTGGATAGATGTGTGTGTGTGTGTGTGTGTGTGTGTGTTTGTATGCATATGATGATAATGTTATCCATTCAATCATGTCTGACTCTTGGCGATTCTATGGGCTAGATCTCTATTTTCCTATCTTGCACTATTCCTTTGAGCTGTTCTATGCTCTGACTGGTATCAGCTTTCCTTTGCTTTTTTATTAGTTTATAATATAAAATACAAAATAAAAGCAAATAATAGGAAAAGCAGAGGAGGAAAAAGGAAAGAGAAAAATGTAGAGAAGAAAGGGAAAAGAAAAAAAGGCATTGACTTCCAACTCCCTTTAATGAGGTAGAATAAAACAGTAACATCAAACCTCAACTTTTTACTTTTACATAATTATATAAACTAGCCATTTCTATAAATAACAGATATATCTTATCAGTAAAACTCAAAATCAAAGTTTCTTTTTTTCCACCTTAAGCACAAATTCCAGAAGCCGGTTTCAAGTAGAAACAAAAGTACTTGTACTTTTTTCTTTTATCAAAACAGTTAATTTAGCCATCCCTGCTAATTCCATCGGTTTTGCAGCCATTCATCCACTGTGGGGATTAAAGTGTCCTTCCATTTTTGTGCATAGAGTAATCTTCCTGCAGTCAACATATATAACATCAAAGTTCTAATTTTTTTCCCCAAGTCTTTTTCCATTAAACCCAAGAGAAAAGTTTCTGGTTTTATCTTTATATTCACTTTGGGAATCTTCTGTATTAGATGTCTATGGCGATTCTCAGTCATCCAGGTCATGGTTGTCCCAAAGATGCTTTTTCAAGAGGCAACTGGACTTTCTGGTTTTTCTTTGAAGACGTTTCACTTCTCATCCAAGAAGCTTCTTCAGCTCTGACTGGATTGTGGTTAAATCTTTCATTCCCCACCATCCAGTCAGAGCTGAAGAAGCGTCCTGGATGAGAAGCAAAACATCTTCAAAGAAAGTCCAGTTGCCTCTTGAAAAAGCACCTTTGGGTTTTTTGTGTTAGAATATGAATCCTACTCCAATATTTCTTTGCTTTATCACATGTCCACCATAAATGACAAAAAGTCCCTTCTTTACATTTGCATTTCCAGTATTCATTTGAAGTACATTCTTGATAGCTTATCTGATGTTAAATACCAAGGATACATCCTATAAAATTTTTCTTTTAAATTGTAATTTAATGTAAATTTTAAACCTTTCGTCCACATATTTTATTTATTTATGAGACTTATATACCGCTTTTAAGTGCAAGCACTCTCTAGGCGGTGTACACCAGTAAGCAATGTATATATATATTTACATTGCCCCCAACAATCTGGGTCCTCATTTTACCTACCCCGGAAGGATGGAAGGCTGAGTCAACCTTGAGCCGGTGAGATTTGAACCGCTGACCTGCTGAACACAGTCAGCTAAAGTGGCCTGCAGTACTGCACTCTAACTCCTGTGCCACCTCGGCTCATATTTTCCCATTGTTTTAAGCTTTACATTATATCCAAAGTTCCTGCTGGTATCAGCTTCTTTGGTGGCCTAGTTTCTTTTTACCACTAACTCTTCCCAACATAATTGCTTTCTTCAGTGAATTCCCCCATGACATGGCCAAAGTAAGTGAGATGCAGTTTCGTGATTTTGCCTTCTGGTGACAGATCTGGTATTATGCGCTCCAGTATTTGTTTGTTAGTCACCTTTGCTGTCCAGGGAATACACAGGAGCCTTCTCCAGCATCATAACCCAGATGAGTTTATTTCCTTCCTTCCTGTCTTGCTTTTTGAAGGTCCAGTATATGCATATATAATAGTATTTTCTGGATAACATTACTTGCACGTTGCACTTTTAACTGATTTCCACTTGTTAATTCATATTTTCTTTTTACTAACAATGAAATATTATTGAACTCCCTTTCTGACACAGAACTTCAATTCACAACACTGTGAGCAGTTCATTCTTTGAACCTTCTTGATTTAACATTGTTCAGACTATTAATTCTTCTATTTTCCTTACATTACTCACTCAACCTGCCAAGCTTCTTAACCCTGATTCTCACTCAGCCTCTAACTGACATTTTCAATGGAGTTTCTTCTAGTTAGATGCTCTCCAATAAGGGCAGTTAGATCATTTCTGCTCCTTCACATGAATACATGGCATTAAGCTCCATTGAAAACAGTACAATTCTTTTTTTTAAAAAATCCCCTAATTTACATTAAAATCACAGATGTTACAGATTCAGAAATATAAAGCATTTTAAGAAAATGAAATGTCACAATAATCCAAAGGTTGCAGTAATAACTTAGTTCTGGGTTTACCAATAGTTCTGCTTAGAAAGTACTATAACAGCTGTAGCTTCAGTAGCCTAATGTGGTTTTCCTATTTGTCCATCCAATATTCTATGCATACTACTCTTATCAGATAGCCCAATATAGGTAGTCCTCAACTTATGATTGTAACTGAGCCTGTCATCACATAAATGTTATGACCCAGTTAGCCTAGACAGAGGCAGGCTTCGGCAAAGTCCTTTATTACTGTTCCATATATAAATGGCCTTACAATGGCTGGTAAAGCTCCACCCCAAACTTTCCAAAGGCAGCCACCCACAGTCATTGCAACCCAGTCCCACAAGCTAAGACCAATAGTCAACAATGCTGATTCACAAAGGAGGACGTCTGTAGTCCAAAACAAGGTCCAAGTCATCAAGGCAAGGTCCAGAGTTCACAAGCAAGGTTCAGAATCCACAGGGCAAAACATGATTCAGGGCAGTTTTTCCAAGGCCAGGGAAGTGCATGCTAAAGTAAACAATTGTTTCTGACAAAGATACCCCCCCCCCCCGCCTCTGCTTAAGTCAATCCAAGTCAGTTATTCCTTGTGAGGAGGGGCAGGGCGACTTTCTCATGAGTAGCCTCACAGAACTCCTTTGAGCATGCCTCCACTCCACTCTCAGTGCCCTTGGATTGAGTGGGGGAGGCAGCTCTTCCTCAACATCACTGCCTGTCTGCAGCCAATCCTCCCCTGTGTTTGTAAGGGCAGGCAGCTTCCATCTGGTCAACCACCTCCCTCAATGCTGGAGGAACCGGGGATAGCATCATCCTTAGCCCCTGGTCTCTCCAGACATTCCAGGGGGAGATGTGCCATCTCCATCGAATGGTCCAGTTCCAACTCCTCCTTCTCTGAACTGAGATCCGATGGGGCCATGGCAATAAGAGACCTGATATTACAACATTTTTTTTTGTGGTAGCCATTAATAAAATCACCATGATTGGGTCTAGACAAGATGAGTGGCACATAAATATAATAATAAGTGGTCATTAAAGCTGCCACTGGTACGTGAGCATCACGGTCATTAAGCAAACACAGTGATTGTTAAGCAAACCCCTTGTCTGGAAGGGGTGATTTTTTTTGCTGGAAACTGGGAATAAACACTGATTTCTGGCAAGAGGTGTCCTAAATCATGACCAGAGGACACTGCAACCTGAATGCTGGGTGATCACATGATTGTGGCGAGGGCAGCATTGGAACTTCAAACGTTTTGAGTTCGTTGTAACTTTGAATGGTTGCTAAGCAACTAGTCATAAGTCAAGGACTACTATAAGGACCTACCTCAGCTGAGCCACCCAAGAAAGCAGAACTCTTGAAACAGGCATTGTCTCAAAAGAAACTTTTATTAGGGACTAGTGACAGTAGGGAATCAAGGCAGAATCTGAGGGAAAAGCCCGTGAAGCAATATATTAAAAGCAACATTCAATACTTCTCCCCCCAGAGTCCCAGTGTTCGCTTGAATCCCAGCCAATCCACAGGTGGCATAGTCTTTTCGGCGGGCTCCTCAAGGTCTTTCTCATTTTCGATTTCTTCTTGCTCCAAGCACAAACCGTCTCTCAGATAAGGAAGAGACATTCCATCCCTTGGGGCAGTGTTTCCCAAACTTGACAATTTTAAGGCATGTGGACTTCAACTCTCAGAATTCCACAGCCAGCATTGCTGGCTGTGGAATTCTGGGAGTTGAAGTCCACATGCCTTAAAATTGTCAAGTTTGGGAAACACTGCCTTGGGGGAAGGGCATTCTGCAGACAGTGCGAAGCAAGCCCAAAAGCTCCCCCCTCCCAACAGAATGGCAGGCCACAAAGGGAAGGGAAAAATAGGCATAGGGTTAAAATACATTTCTTTGGGGACTTGACAACTACATTTGGGAATTATAGGCAAAGATGCTGCTATGAGATTACTCATAAATGTGAGCTGGTTGCTAAGTGCCCAGAATGTGATCATGTGACTATGGGGGCAAGGCAGGGGTGACAGTCATCACTTTGAGGACAGGTCATATGTAGTTTTTTAAAAGTTCATTGTAAATTTGAATAGTTCTTAAATGATAATTAATACAGCGCACAATTCAATAAAAATAGGCTACAAAGAACCTAGGAACATTAATTACATCGGCGATATTGAGAGAGATGCAAGGGGACTCGACAAATGTGATGCTATCTCTGAGAAAGCCCGGTAGCCAAGCATTTAGACAGCAGGGGTGTCTGCAAAAGAGCCTTCAAAAATTATCTCCATGGATGAGCAGGTTAATTTGTTCGGGCCTCTAGTGTCAACTTTATGAAATCTGTTCCAGATGTCTCACTAAACCTGTAATAGCTCTCTGACCTGACATTGGCAAGTCTTGAAAGGTTTTCCCAGTAAGATCAATAAGAGTATCAGAAATCAGAAATCTAGATTTATTTAGCCTATACATATAGCATGCATTGATCAAACTATTCCACATTTCTTTGGAGGAAATGAGTGGAAAAATAATTATCAGCAGAGATAATTTAAAGCTTATTAAAAACATAAATGAAATGCAAATCAATATAATTCTGATTGATATACTGATGTCATGTTATAAAATTAAATTACTAGCATTTTTCAGTTTTGTAAAAATAATAAAAAGTAAAATTAAAAATACTTTAAAAATATCCACAGGACAATTTTTAAAATATTTTTTCAGGTAGTCTTCTTTCTTTCTTTCTTTCTTTCTTTCTTTCTTTCTTTCTTTCTTTCTTTCTTTCTTTCTTTCTTTTGAAAGAAGAAAGAAAGAAAGAAAGAAAGAAAGAAAGAAAGAAAGAAAGAAAGAAAGAAAGAAAGAAAGGAGGAAGGGAATGAGAAAGAAGAAAGGTAGGATTAGACAATCAAAGAAATAAGGGTGGAAAGGAATAAAATAAAATAAAATAAAATACAAGGTAAATAAATATGGAATTTTCAGTTGTTTACTAATTACTCCCTCCCTCAATAAAATAAAAAATAATATAAGATTAGAAGTTACAGTAGATTTATTCAAGTTACTATTTTGATTTAAAAGGTCCTCTAAAGCTAGAACATGTAAGTTTATATTAAAATAAACCCTTTGTTTCATATGTTTTTGTCTTAAAATATGTCTAAATTCAGTCAAGTTTCTAAATATTTCCTATTGTTTTTGCAATAATGCTGTACCTCTTATTTGAAGATATTAAAATTATACCTTGATAGTGAATCTAGCCATTTCAAAAAGAAAGTTTCAAAGATTTTATCTTTGTCTTATTGATATTCAAATCTTGCAATTTATAGATTCTATTATCTGTTCACTGAGCAAATTGCTTTTTCAAATAGAGAATTTTTTTAAAAAAGGGCATAATTTGGAGAATAGCGTTCCTTCAGGCTTAATATCAATACTTTGTTTCTGCAATCCTGAATGTGTAAAATATTTTTTCTGCTGTTCAATTTCCAATCCATTGATACATAATTCAAAAGAACATGAGCATAAAGAAAAATGAGTTTTCCAGAATAAAATTAATATGTGATATTATTTGGCCAAAAGAGACCCATTATACATGATACTGTATGTTGTCATCACATCTGGCCACAATTAAGTGAACCTATCTGTTTTTTCCTGAATATATTTGGGTGGCTTTTCCTTCTATTCCTTCTGCTTCTTGTTTTGATTTGCATTTAAAATAAAAGACATTTTAAAAAATGTTGTAGGTGAAAAGAATGCATACAGATGGGCTTCTACCAATTCTAGAAGCCAAGCTACAAGGCAAAACATTCAGCTGCTCATCTGCCCATTTTGTAAGTAAGTAATTTAATTTTTCAATTTCAATTATTCTGTCAGTGCACACAGAAAGTTCATCTTTGTAGACAAATATTGTAAAAAAGTGAAGCACAGTCAAGAAACTGTGAGTTAGGACAGTTTTGCAAGTGAACTCAACATTGTTGTGTTCATTTCCAGGCCCACGAATATTTGCTGAAATGGGGTATGACAAACTATTCTAATTCTCTTATCTAGTGTAACAGAAGAGAACATTTATAGCTCAGAGTTGAACTGTAAATTCCTTGGTTATTTTCTTGCAGACATTTCATTACCCAACTAAATAACATCATCAGTGTTAGTATTCCTCAAGTAGCACTGATGTTGTAACCTAGTAGGGTAATGAAACATCTGCAAGAAAACAACCAAGCTGAGAGATATCTTCTGGAATATTTGCATTTTCTTTTAACAGAAATGTAATGAGGATGAGGGTCTGAACTTGAATGAAGTAGCAGTATAATTTATTAAGGCTAAGACTCAAATGTTTGCAAGAACTGAAAGAAGTTAAGATGCATGTTTTTGTTTCTCATTTCTTCTATTTACTGACCTTTGAGATGAAGTAATATGGAACTTGTTTTCTTCTGTATTGCAGTACTAAAGAAGTATTTATAAAGAGACCAAGCCTGTGTGTGCTTTGAAAAGATGCTTTGAAGCATGAGCACAGCCTCTATCTGAGCTTGTCCTAAGACAGTGATGGCGAACTTTTTAGAGACTGAGTGCCCAAACTGCAACCCAAAACCCACTTATGCATCGAGTGCCGGGTGTGTGTGGCCAATTGGCTGGGTGTGGCCCATTGGGTAAGCGTGCCCCATTGGGTGGGCATGGCTGCAGTGGTAATAGCAGACAGGGTGGGACTAAAACGTTCAATCAATCAATTCCAACTTTGCAAGATCTTTTTTTTCCCGCGAGAAGTTGAAATTGACTGATTGAACCTTTTTTTTTTTTTTTGCACAAGGTGGCGGAGGCCTAAAGTGAAAAGGTTTTATAAAACCCAGTTGAAGGCCTAGGACTGGGACGATGGCATGCGTGCCCATAAAGAGGGCTCTGAGTGCCGCCTCTGGCACCCATGCCATAGGTTCGCCACCACTGTCCTAAGATGTGCCTGCTTTAATAAGTCACATTAAATATGTTACTGTTTTAATGAGTCAACCCATTTGCTATAGCCATGATCATCAAAACCAAGAGAATCTGGATACGGATGGCAAGAAATTGTAATAGAAGAGACTACAAAGATTATTGAACAGATTATATCCAGCCTTTGGCACTGGGCTCTTGTTACACAAGATTAAAAAGAAAGCAGATTGAAAAGCATTGAAACCTTATTGGAGGGGAAGTATCCCCTCTAAAACCCTCTCCCCAAACAGAAATCTAATTTAGTATAAATTATGTGAATAAATAGGGGTGCATGGGAACTGGTGCTTTATCTGCAAAACCAAACTTTCTCTGAGAACAGCAATTTTTAAAACCTGATACATTATGTTCTTCCATCAGCACTACTCCTAGGCAGCTTTAATAAAATCCCCATAGCAGAGTGCATTTGTCCATGTGGTGATAAGGAAGTTGAAAACCATTTTACATGTATTATTATGTTGTAAATTTTATAGGGACATAAGGCCTATTTATATTTTTCCTCTAATAAATAAATTCCCAGGGAGATCAGACAAATTTTATCTGAATTATCTTCTCCAGGATTTAAAACCTGCTATTACCTGTGCAATAGGTAAGAAGGCCAAACTAAATGTAAAATCTTTCAGCAAATATGCTTATTTCTTACGCTTTTTCTATTAACATTTTGAAGACTTCACTATCTGAGTGCACCATATATTCAAGAAAATATTTCTCCATTTGCTGCTCCCCTAGTGTAGGAAGAGGGCTACATTCCTTCAATAATCATCCTTTAGGGCCAAAAGTCAATCATGAATGAACTTGAAATAAGCAAGTAATGGGTAGCATTGCCATCAAAAGTAATCAGAACTTTCTATTCTCTTTCCTTCTGAGATATCTTTTTTCTTTGATAATTTCTTGTTTATATTTCATTGATTTGTTTACATGATACATTTAGTCTGGCTACTGATTTAATCCTTTTTCAGAGACTGTACAATACAGTGAATTAACCAATCACATGAGCTGCGCTTATACAAAATACTAAACACACACAAACCAAAGTTTAAAGCAAGCAAGACAAATACAGCCACCAAGTCTTTAAATTTCTTCGTTAAACATTTCTTGCACACTCAGATCTTCAGTTCTTTGTAACCCCACCCTCTCTTTCAAAGAAGTAGCCACTGAAAGATGGGTAGCATTTATCAAAGGTCTGAAGCTATCATTTGTAATCAGCAATTAAGAGAGCCAATTTGGTGTAGTGGTTAAAGCATCAGGCTAGAAATGAGGAGACCATGAGTTCTAGCCCTGCTCAGCCTTCCATCCTTCCAAGATCAGTAAAATCAGGACCCAGATTGTTGGGGACAGCAACTCTGTAAAACGCTTAGAGAGGGCTGTAAAGCACTATGAAATGGTATATAACTCCAAGTGCTCTTGCTCTTGCTATTACATACAAAGTCAACTGAGTGATCTTGGGCCGATCAGTCTCTCTCAGACCTAGAGAGAAGGCAATGGCAAACCACTTCCAAAAATACCTTGCCAAGAAAACTGCAGGGACTACTCCAAGAAGTTGCCAGCAGTCAAAAACTGACTTGAAAACACCCTTCAAAAAGTAGCCTTCAAAGCAGTATAATATATTCAGCTACTTAAGCACTTGTAAGCTACTTAAGCTACTTGAGGATTTGTTTTTATCAGTGTCCTTACATATGTAAATAAAATTAGTAAAATAGTTGCCGGAAAGGAAAACCAATGTTAAGATTTAAATGAGCTGAGGAATCTTAATGCTGCATTGGGAGTAGAACAAGAAGTCAGAAGAATTTCCTGTAACACAGGAGCAACAACTGAAAAGGCATTGTCTCTGGGACCTGCATTATTTGTATGGGGGGATCAAAAGGGGTATAATGGTGAATATTGCTTCACAACCACCACTTTGTCCATTTTGACCCCCCCCTCCGCTTCAGAGTTAGAGAGTTCTTTGAAAAGACCTTCAAAGATTGCAGTAATCTACTGCTAGACACGTGATTGTGAAAACATTCTATCAGGTAGTGAAATTCAGAACCATGGAAAGTCTTGTAGTCAAAACATCTACTTTGGATATAGCTAAGAAATGAACTGGGAACCAATGCAAACAAAAAAAAAAATGGTACAATATGCTCTAACATCTAACTGCCTGATCCTAGTTATAACTCTGGTAGGCATCTTATTCCCCATCTGTCTTTTCCAAACCACCTTCAAAGGCAACCTCAGATAGGATACTTGTCCAGACTGCAGGTTACCGGAGAATGGAAAACTGGAGTCAAGTTATCAATTTCAGATAGGTTTGTAGCTGGAATGAAAAGTGATCCAACTTATAAAAAGAATCTGAGCCATGTGGGTCCAAGCCCTTTGTAGGGTGAATCCTACTCTTAAAGATTCAGAAACTTCAGATTAATAAAGTTTCTGCCTTTGGAGTGTATCACAATTTGTTAGCCCATCTTTAGTTTATTACTATAGCTTGACCATCTAACCATGCCCATGTACCCATCTGGTTCTGAAGAGAAAGAAAAATGAAATGGTCTATCATGAGTGTATTTATGACAATCCACTCTAATCCTCCGTGACCCTCCTGAGCCTTCAGGTACAATAGATGTTGAACAGCATGGAGCCCTTTGGGACAGCTGAACAAGAATGCCATTAGGCTGAACAAATATTTTCCAGCATTAACTCCTTGAAATATCCATTCAGGTAGGAGTGGAACTACTACAAGGAAATCTCTTACACAAACCCAATTTGGGCACCTGTTTCAGACAGATCAAGGTGAATCAGCAAAATTCCATTCTGTTTGTCTCTTCTCCACAGAGATCTTCTCAGGTTTTACAAAAATACAATGTGGACACTTCCTCAAAATATTATGTCACTCAGGTATTTCCAATGTACGCATTAGGTACTACAAATGTTAACCTATCACTGCATGTTCATTTGATTTATCTACAGGCAGCTTCCCCAAAGGTGCTTTTTCAGGAGGCAACTGGACTTTTTTGTTTTTCTTTGAAGATGTTTTGCTTCTCATCCAAGAAACTTCTTCTGCTCTGACTAGATGGTGGGGAGTGGAAGGTTTTATATTGCTTCAAAAAACAAACAAACAAGAAAGTCCAGTTGCCTCCTGAAAAAGCTTCTTTGGGACAATCATGACCTGGATGACTGAGAATCTCCACAGACATTTAGCTATGCAGTTTGGGATGAACTTCCTTCAAATGGTGCGGGAGCATGAACGGATTTCCAAAAAACATTACAGAGGACCGGAACCATTTGTACTTCAGTTTGAGATATAGACAACACAGACTCATCCACAACAGTTTGTGCCTGTCTTCAACAGTGAAAGGACACAGGGCAGAAAACATCCTGCAGCCAAGAAGGCTCCACATACATTTGCACTACTCAGGTGATCCTGAGGACACAGGCAAACCTCCGAACGGCACCAACGACTCTCTAAAAGAATGCAAATGACCAGCTACCTGTAGCAATATAAATCCTTCCACTCCCCACCATCTAGTCAGAGCTGAAGAAGCTTCTTGGATGAGAAGTGAAACGTCTTCAAAGAAAAACAAGAAAGTTCAGTTGCCTTCTAAAAAAGCACCTTTGGGACAACCACACTTGGATGACTGAGAATCTCCAGAGACATTACAGGCAACTTCTACTGAGTGGACTATCTGCCATTTCTGGGACAATAGACACAGAATTTCACTGCTATAATATTGTTGTATCACCAGCACTTCTAATCATCAGATACGTTAATATGAACATATCCCTTCTCAAGAGCTAAAACCTATAACAACCAGTTATGTTTAAAGTATAATTAGATTATTCTTGCAGAAAAAGAATCAGAATGACGATTGTGTCAATGATGACTTGTAACCCTATTAATTCATTACCCATTTTAGATGTTCCCAAGACGTACAATATACGGTGTTGTTGTTGAGTATACTGTTCTAAAACACTAGCCTAGTTTATTTGAAATTGCCTAATACAATAATAGTTCTAATAATCCTGGTGAAAACACAGTTAGAATAGATGTCATTTAAGTACTGGTATGGCATTCTTTAAGAATTCTTGCTAAGTACATATGGTAGTACAGATAGAATTAGACAGCACTTTATTTTCATCAATGGCATTCTACCATTAGATTCCTAAATAAAGCAAGTAAAATAAAACCAGCAAATTATTAATGGATTATTAGGTTTCTGAGGCATTCTTGAATGATTCCCAATAGGAGCGATATATGAAAACAGTGAAGAAAAACATGAAACCAATTTTTACTAAACACATCATTAAATGTTATTTATTTTTCATTTTAGCAATTTCACTCAGTGTACAAAACCATAGCAACCAAATTTAAACAACTGGCATTTAAGTTTAAATTAATAGCAGAAAATGATGTAGTTTTGCATTCCTCTATACTACTTTATGCAGTTTATTGCTTGATAGTGTACATGAATGTGATGGATAGTTCCAAAATCCAGAATTAAATATTTTGTTTACTGCTTTCAATATTTATTTATATTGATTTTCCCCAGCCATGCTCCAGAACATTTTAATATACCTGCCTGAAAATTACATTCACTAGTAAGGTCTAACAAAGAATTCACTGACACGAAAACGAAAGTCTTTCTTTCCTGCTTGTTCAAATTATTTACAGCTGATAAAAATACTCTATCCTTTTCTTCTGAGAACTTTTCTATTATTTTTCATTTCTGTTTCTGATATTCATAACAAATATTGTTTATTATTTTATATTCCTCTTTATTCCACAAGTGATGTTATAGAATTTCATATTTTAGAATATGAACATGCATCCACTGCATGTTCATATTCTAAAACTTTAAATAGTTAATTAAAATTTAAGTGGACTCGGTGGGCCGACTGCTGCAGAGATAAAAAAATAAAGGTCAGAAGTGACTGTGGATGATAGCTGATGGTTTTGATAATGCTAATTATATATTATGACAGGATAAAGGTAGGAAAGAAAATACAAGTGCTTAGAAAAAGACAAACATCCTAAATGCTACATTTAAAAGAAGGGGGGGGGATTTAAAACATCTTTGTAGTGCCCTGTCATGAATTAGAGTCATAATGAAGTCTGAATTAAAAATGTCAGTTCCTATGAAGGTTGATAACTTGGTGCTTTGTTCTTCAAGTCAAAATGTGTCTATTTGATGGGCTAAAATGACAGTTTGAAAATGGGAAATGCATAAACTAAAAAAAAAAAAAAAGCTGCCACTCCTAAAGACATCTCAAAAGTAGGCCCATCATGCAGTCCTTTAAGGAGAAGACAAGTAGGGTAGAAGGCAGAATCTTTAGGGTGTAACCAAGCAGCACTAAAAGGCAGTGCCCATGGCCAATCAAAATTATTTCTGTAGCTGCTGGGCTCTTGCAATTCTGCCTTTACACTAGACTGGAAACCCTTTGTACTAATTGCTAGACTGTACCAGATTTTCTGGTTCAGTTCCATCCTATAATTGAGTGACAAAGATGAGCAAGGAAGGTGGGGGGGGGGATTCAAACTCACCACTCCAACCAGGAGGGTTAGAAATGGTTTCACAGGGAGCCCATCATTGCTTGGCACTAAATACAGAAGTTAAGAAAGAATCATCTGCTCTTGTCTCTTAATTCCTGGGAGGTGGGCTGAGACAACAAGACTGCGTAGGATGAGAACAAGATCCATAGTAGTATGCCCTCTTAAAAAAAGACAAAACAACAAACAAACAAAAAAAAACCCAGCCCTTTGTGACAACAAGGAATGCTTGCAGGCTGCCAGTTTGCAGCTATGGTGATGATTTTGTTAATTACATGTTTCCTATAACTGTGGATACTCACGCTGACCTCCCATTCCTGTTTGCCATTCTAAAATTACAAAATTTGAAAGCTGCCATTGTCTTAAGTAGAGATTAAATATCTGCTGGTACAAAAATTTCCTTGACACACTCTCTAGGCATGCTTCAAGTGTATACTTAAGTATAATATTATTTCCGATAGGTAAAGGCAGACATATTGTGCATTATTTGTCTTTTAGCTGACTTGAATTGGTGAGATTTTTCCCCCCAATTCTTTCAGCACCCGAATATTGTACAAACTATATTCTCCCAGTACTAACACATTGTAAAAATACCCATGAGTTTTTTTCATTAACTCATTCCTGACTTGACAAATAGATTTGATGGTCCATTCTTAGTTTGCAATCCTCAACTCCCTATCAGAAATATCTGCCACTGAATGTTGTGGGACTTAATGTTTGTGTCACCAAGCCTAATAGTACACTGTCAACTGAGAGGAATGTGAAAAGAATATCATTAGAGAGATGGAACCCTGGGGATTTCTTCAAAGCTTTGAAAACTTTGAGCAAATATCCAATTTGTTCTCCTCTCCCACTTCACTTCAACAACTTCATACATATAGGTATCCATAGACATGTGCATGCACACAAACACACACAGGGACAAAACACAGAATAGCAGCTGTCCTCATAACAAAAATGAGGTTTCTACTTTCCCGGTCAACATATGGCAAAACAGTTGGATAGTTAGCCAAAGAGTTTGGATCCTATTCCAGAGCATCCTTGTACAAACCTACCCTAAATGCCAACTTCAGTCATTTTATCATCAGGGCACAGGTTTGCCACTCAGTTCTACCAATGCCCTACATCACAGTGATTCAGCATTTATTTCAAGATTCCACTTCTGTTTTGGTATATTACATTGCACCCCAATCCTCTCCATTCTCTCCCCCATTTTGTATGCCGGTTTGATTGCAAGATTTTGGAAAGCCCTGATACAGCTAAGAGAGAGAGTTTGCAAAGTTTCACCGCTAGGCCAACATCACATAAACAAGGGCAGCAGAGTTAAGCAAAAGCTTACCTTTCCAACACTGAAAAGAGCTTCTCTGTACCCTGTATGAGACCTACACCAGCTGACAGGTTGCAGATTTTTCTCAAATACCGAGAGCCCCAAGCAGGTAAAAACTGAGAGCTAGCAAATACCTGAGAACAGGACTGGAAAAGTCAAGGAAATAGAGGAACCATAAAATGATTTTCCAGATACACAGTCAGCTCTTAAACATGGGGAAATAGGAATGCTCTGGCTATAGACTTTTGCCAAAGCTGTAGTCCCCCCCCTTCTTTCTTTTCTTTTTCCCTCTCTCTGTCTCTTTTAGTGAAGCTAGATTAGTTCATACAAAACTCAACAATACACCACTGAAACCCATTGTTGATATTCAACATTTTTCACATAGCGGAATAGAAGAGACAATACGGTATCTAGGAAACCATGGGCTGGATTATACAGTGATGCTATCTTTTCCTTCTGCGGGGCCCTGCAATTTTTTTTCTCCAACCTATCACAGCAAAGTAGTATGAAACACAAGGGCATCAAAAACCAGAGCCCTAAAAATCAGGAGACCCCCTGCTTTTTACAAATAACAAAAAGAGGAAAAGCAGCCTCTCAAAATTAAAATTAATGCACCATTTAGCCCATGAAACATAGATTAAAAAAAAATAAAATAAAGCCCCCATCCTTACAGATAACTGAATGCATTCTTGTCATCTTGTCATTTTTATTGCTTCAAACTGAAATAAATATTTTTTCTTTGAAATCCACTCCAGAGAAACACAAGCAGCCAACAGCTTCATCCACATATCTCTAATTCATTTTTATCAGCAATTCTAAAATTCAAATGTGGCCTATCTATATTGTCAGATTAGCTCTGATTTCTACTTGAGAGAAGAAATGGCCATTCACTACACTGTTGAGCAAGTTTTGCATTACTTTAGGATCAATGGGATGTCCAGCTAAGCTTCTGGAGTAATTATTACCTTCTAGGTGGAAATTAATTTTCCAGACACTCAGCTCACAATTAGGATTTCTTTTATTTATAGAAGATACCAGTGAGAAGATTGCTCTCTCTTAACCATGCTTTAAATAATCCCGATGGCTCTCAGAACTTTAATCAATTTTTTTTTTGTCTAGAACTTGAATCCTTTATTTCATAATGCCACTAACTCTGAAGCTCATTCCATTTTCACTTAATCCGGTTCCCATATTTTCATCCAAACCTCCAATTGTCTGGGTAGCCACTGAAAGTGATTGTTCCTACCAGTTTCTTTTCATCACTGCTGCAATTGACCAATTGACAACTGATTGATGGTTATCTTTTCACTTCAACAATGCAAGAAATTACCATCACTATGGCTATATACAGTAAATGCCTCCAAAGTAAATTACATGATTCTAAAATTCTTCTTAGCTCACTTAGTAAAACATCAACATTGAAAGTTTTTTTTTTCTTTTTCTTTTCTTTTTTTGCCCCCCTTTCTCACACTCTTCCTATGTTGCAGATCTGGCCTTCCTAGTCAGCACCAGAAAAGAGACTGACAGCTTCTTTAAAAGGAAGGATAGAAAAGACCTTGAATAAGAGATGGCATAAGGCTTGCCTGAGACTTCATTCTCTGCAAGTGGCTATTATTTGCAAAAAAAGAAAGAAAGAAAGAAAGAAAGAAAGAAAGAAAGAAAGAAAGAAAGAAAGAAAGAAAGAAAGAAAGAAAGAGGGGGGGGGCATGTGTGCAAAGATAAGACAAGATGTCAAAATATCCCAAGAACCTTCACAGGAACTTTGAAGCTTTCCACCACTCTTTTTGCTGTATGCCTAACTAGACTTATAACATTTCACAAGTCTGCTTTCTTTCTAGTCCACCATGTTCAGTTTCGATATCCCTCTCGTTCTATTGCCCAGTAAATTAGATAAGAGGAAGAAGGGTCGCTCAACTTTTATTTTGTAATTCAAACTGAATCTCTGGAACAGAGTGAGCCTGAGGAGGTCAAAACAGTCAAAGCTGTGACCATGACTAGCTAATAGAAGACCTGCCCTTGATCAAGAGTCGCTTGATAGCTAACTAGATGGCCTATAAATTTAATAAAGAAAGAAATGCCCCTTTTATGTGCAACACACATAATAAAAGGGCAGACCTTTCTCCATGCTATCACAACCTCCATCCTGACTTCTTTTATTCTCCATGCAATTACTCTTCGACCAGAATATTTACCTGATTAATGTCTTGGAACAACAATGTGGATATGTACTGTGTGTACACACACACACACACACACATGTATATATGTGTATATATGTGTATACATATATATATATATATATACATATATATATATATATATATATATATATATATATATATATATATTCTGAGGTTTTCGCGGGTATTTTTATGTAGGTCTTTGGTTGTTCGGGTTTTCTCCCGCGTAAAATTGGAAGTGTCTTGGCGACGTTTCGACGAAGTCCCATTCGTCATCTTCAGGCTGGTGCTTTCAGCTTCATGCTTTGAGCAGCAATTATATATATATTTCTTTTTCTGACAAAGAATTAAAGAATTAAATTGGGAGACTAAGATGGCCATTTCGAGCTCATTCTGCTCTCTTCAGTTAGCCACACCCTTTATGGGATTCGAACCTGGGTAGAGATTGTAAAAAGTAAAACTGCAGTATAGCAGTTAAAAAAAATGTCAAGGTGTAATCAATTAGACATATATATGTCTTTGGTTGTTCGGGTTTTCTCCCACGTAAAATTGGAAGTGTCTTGGTGACGTTTCGACGAAGTCCCATTCGTTACCTTCAGGCTGGTGTTTTCAGCTTCGTGCTTCGAGGAGCATGAAGCTGAAAACACCAGCCTGAAGATGATGAATGGGACTTTGTCGAAACGTCGCCAAGACACTTCCAATTTTACGTGGGAGAAAACCCGAACAACCAAAGACCTACATACAAACACCCGCGAAAACCTCAGAAAACATACACACATACACACACACACACACACACACATACACACATGATGCATTTTGTTTTTCTCTTTTGTAGGTTTAAAATGAGTAGCCCATAAAGGCTGACACTTATCAGCAAGATCATGGAATTAACCCAGTTAGAACAATTAACCAGTGGAACAACCTGCCTCCAGAAGTGGTGAATGCTTCAACACTGGAAGTCTTTAAGAAGAGACTGGACAGCCATTTGTCTGAAATGGTATAGGATTTCCTGCCTGAGCAGGGGGT
This sequence comes from Crotalus tigris, assembly GCF_016545835.1. NCBI lineage: Eukaryota > Metazoa > Chordata > Lepidosauria > Squamata > Viperidae > Crotalus > Crotalus tigris. Next base: position 139,047 of record NW_024100213.1, on the reverse strand, counting down.
TGGGCTAGATGACCTCCAAGGTCCCTTCCAACTTTACTATTATTATTATTATTATTAATTATTTGTTTGCTTATTTTCTGAACTAATATATGTCAACAACCAAATACATGTACCAAGCGAGCCCCAAATGGCTAAGACAAGACTGCTTTATTTACTATTCTACCAATGATTTGGTCCATTCATATGTTTAATTGAACCAGTATCAATGGGAAACACACCCTTTCCCAATCAACATCACCAGGAAAACTGCAATGAACAGACCTATTCATCTGTTGGAAAAGAGCATGGCTTGTTCCATTGAGGCTAAATAGTAGTGAAATCATTGTGTGTCTCCAGATGATACAGGGGCAAAAGGATAGCTAAGTTAATAACATTTAAATCTAAGTTAATAACTTTTAAGAAAAAACTGGACAGCCACCTGTCTGAAATGGTATAGCACAGCTATGTTGACTTGGGAATTCTGGGAGTTGAAGTCCATGAGTCATAAAAGAGCCGAGGTTGCCTATCCCTGGTATAGTGTCTCCCGCCTGAGTAGGGGTTGGACTAAAAGACCTCCAAGGTCCCTTACAGCTCTATTCTAAATGATTAAAACAGCCATCAGCATCCTTATGCAGAACTGTACTGATTGCAACATCACTGGTCTCTATTAACGCTGCTGACACTATATGTATGCATAACATAGTGTTGATCTAGATCAGTATTTCTCAACTCTGGCACCTTTAAAATGTGTGGACTTCAACTCCCAGAATTCTCCAAAATTGCCAAGTTTGAGAAACACTGAGCCAGCTACTTCTTGCTCTACCTACTCAAAACTTTTATTGTTCTCTATATTGTCCTTTTCCATTAGTACTGACAGTTGCTTATTTGGTTCTGCCTCTTCTCTCCAAGAGCACAGGGCTCTTTTTTGTTCTATTTTTGAAGTTCCATATTCTTTCATTCCTCTTTCCTCCAATCTTTCTTTTAACTACTCAACCCTTCTCCCTTCACTTTAGGGTAAAGCAACAGGAGTACATGCTTTAATGTTGACTTGAAAATAAATGTCCTAGTTATCGAATGAGCAGTAGAGTGAGCTTCTTATTGTCAGTATTTGGATTAAAAGTTCAGAATTCAGGGGAAAATCTATGCTGATTCTTTATTCCAGAGTCCATCAAACCATTCATCTGGATTCTTTATCATACTTTGCTAAACTCTGCCACCCTTTGCTAAACTCTCCATTGATTTAACATTCTTGCTGTATTTGTACAATGTATGTCTATGGAGATTCTCAATCATCCAGATCATGGTTGTCCTAAAGGTGCTTTTTCTAAAAGGCAGTTGGACTTTCTTGGTTTTTTCCTTTTTCCTTTTTTTTTTTCCTTTGAGAAGCGAAGCATTTTCGAAGAAAAAGAAAATCAAGAAAGTCCAGTTGCCTTTTGAAAAAGCACCTTTGGGAGAACCATGACCTGGATGTCCACAGACATCAAACACTAATAGTGTCAATGAATAAATTCTACCATGATCCAATGGTAAAGCTATTAAATTTAAACATTTTGCATTGGTCACACAAATCTCTAGGGAACTTCTGAAAAACTAGCTAGAAATACCTATGGAGCTCTGGATTGAAGACCAAAAGAGCAGCTCGATAAATTCTTTGGAAAGAGCTTCAGAGCAAGAAGAAGCTACAGAAGTTATGAAGAAGACAGATCTCAAAACTAAGTTGCCTGCTTGCCTACCTGCTATGACACATTAAGTATTATATGGATGATCCCTTTAGTTGAAAAAAGTGGAAACCACTTAACTTTTGATGAAGACAGTTATTATTTTGTTCTTTATGTTTATAAAGTTCATACCCCATTAATATAGAATAAAACTCAGCTAAATTTCATTATGTCATTCTCAATTTAACCCCAGAGAAATCCCTAATAGATTGATTTGATAGAGAATTTCATTTTGTCACACACACACAGAGAGAGAGAGCATTTTCATAAGAATATTACAAAAAAAGAATATAACACATTACACCAACTAAAGTTGATTCCTGGGCTGTTAGCAGGAAATTCTCATCTAAAATTTCAATTTTCTGTTTTGTTTTTGGAAGCCAATTTATTAAAAGTTTACTAAAACAAATGGACAGATTATATAATTTATGGAGGCTTGCATTTTAAGCTTTATTAAGCATCAGAAGTTTATGTCATTGGAGAATAGGCTCAGCTTAAGAGCCAGTTCAACACACTTGGGCTTTCATTTATGTGCTCGATTGTCTAAGAAAGCAGCTGTTCAAACTGTAATATATTTCTTTCTGAAACTACAGAGAAAAAAAAATCCAACAGACCAATTTTCTCAGAGAAAGATTGTTCTTGCATTTTCAGCCAAAGATTGATCAAATATTAAAGTGGGGTTTGAAGTTTTATCCCTTTACAATTTTCAGCAGAACAAATCACATAGAAATGGTTAATTTTGTTAATGAAATGTGCCAGCAAGGACAAGCTGCACAATGGTTTAAGGTTTAATACAAGTCATATATCTTCTTCAGATTAAGGACAAAATGTAAGTAGTTCTGCAGTATTTCTTTTTCAGATTCTAAATGGAAAATCGGACATGCTAACGCAATGGGTTTTAATAAGTGGCTGTGGAAACCATTCAAAAGAGGTAATTCAAAAAGTATTTTATGGGTGAAACATCTCTCCTCAAATTGTTACTTGTTAATTAGGGTTATATCCCATCTATCTTCAAAACAGCTGTCTCCTGTAAGTTTCCCCTTTAACAATCTTATTTGATTTCTTTATTTTATTTATTAAACAAATTATATAGCCATTCAACTCACACATAGATAATGGGTTAAGTTTCTATGGATGACGATGGACTTCAGCATGAATCTTTCTGAATCAAACCTGAAACCTCAACTACAGGTAGTCCTCGATTTACGATCACAATTTATGGTGTTAAGTGAGACATTTGTTAAATGAGTTTTGCTCCATTTTACAACCTTTCTTGCCATAGTTAAGTGAATCATTGCAGCTGTTAAGTTAGTACAACAGTTCTTGAGTGAATAAAGCTCCCCCCTTGAATTTGCTTGCCAGAGGCTGCAAAAGGGGATCACATGACTCTGAGACACTACAACCGCCATAAATATGAGTCAATTGTCAAGCATCTGAATTTTGATCATGTGATCATGGGGATGCTACAATGGGTGTAAGTGTGAAAAATGGTCATAAGTCATTTTTTCAGTGCCGTTGTAACTTTGTATGATCAGTAAATGAACTGTTGTAAATCAAGGACTGCCTGCACTACACCATACTGGTTTTCCCAAATTGTATAAAACAATTCTATCATTTAGATGTGAATAATTGCTTTGAAACTCTGAAAGTTTTTGAAAAGAAGGATACTCCATCTATTTATTTATACGTTGCTCCATCCAACCAGGCTCAATGAGGCTTATCAAAAATAAATATTCAGCATTAATTTAAAAAAAAAACATCATAAACAACGGCAAAACAAAACACTCTGAACACCCAGGCACAACATCCTATCTCACAGCAGGAGAAGTCATGAAAAGCGGTTTCGGCAGAGAATGTTCACCGTTACAAATAATGTCAAGTTATGCACCCACAATGCAACATTAATAACCTGCCTAGCAAGCATATTGTTATTGCCATTTCATGGCACACATATTTAATCTTTGCCATGCTGCCATGGTGATTCCACAACTTTCCAGAACCGATGATGTCATAAAGACGTCCCTTGGAGACTTCCGTTTACTATTATTATAAAGACTATAGTACCTTAGAAATGCCATTACGCTGTCAGTGGGCTAGAACATTTGCTTTTCTAGGACTGTAGAATATAAGTCCTGACCCAAAATCAGGATATTTCTTTGACTCACCATTGGGTTGTTTTTGATTTTTTGACTCTTTATCTTGGGGCATGAGTGAAGAGAGGGTTGTACATAGTACAAGCAGGCTGGAAGAAGACACAGATGACGTTGGAGAGGAGCAGTCCACTGGGTGTTTCCAAGGTCCAGGCTTGTGTTGTTGTATTCCTACAAGGTAAAAAAAAAAAAAAAAAAGATTGCTCTTTCACATACCAGCTGATTAAATGATTCCAGATGGAAGGTTGCTAACGTTATCCAATAACAGGCCTTCAACAACTATTTTGTCTTTACCTACTTAACAGATGTTCTGCCAGCATGAAACATGGTGGGAGAAATAGAAAGGTGGAAATGAAGATTAAGTCATCGGTTCCCATTAGAAGAACCCATGAATAAAGGCTCAATACTAGGAAATACAAATCTCATCTAGAAGCATTCAAAATTTAGAGAGGGCCCTTCCTGTAGAAGCAAAGCTTAAGAAAGGAGACACATGAATGTAGCAATCTACTACTGTTAAGCAGTTTCCAACATGTAATTAGGCATACTGACTGAGGTCATTTGCTAAACTGTGGAAACATTAGGAGAGAAGGTTGAGGAAAAGAAGTAAAATTATTATTAACAGCTGTCATCACCGCTACTTTCAAATCCTTAATTCCTGCTTTTTATCTCTGCAGGCGGATGTCTCTACCAGGGAGGCGACCCAAAGAGAGAAAGGGAAAAAATGGTAAAAAGAACGCTAATCTCCCATCTCTTGATGATATCATGTTTCAAGAAGGACAGCAGAATAGAGACCGAGAAAGTTGGAGCATGGCTTCTGTAGGTGACCTGGGTAGCTTACAAATAGAGAACCTCAAACCAGCTCCAATCCACGATGACAATGCTCAAGAACCCCATAGACCTGTGCTTTTAAGTGACATCTTCTTGGAAGATAAGAAAGGACATGATGACAAAGCAAATGCCAACGTACAGGCCAAAGCTTGTGAACAGAAAGAGGCATTAGATGATTTGAAAATACCACTTCTGGAAACAGGACGTGCAAATTCAGTGAATGAGATATCAGAGGTGAAGGGCCACCCAGTTGTGTCAGTCAAAGAAAACAGGCAATCTGGAAAACTTGATCTGAATGTGTTGATTAAGGAAGTAGCCTACAAAAAAGAACACAATGAAGGGGGTGACCACATGAATCTAGTACTGCAAGTCATGCCTTGTAAGAAGGAAATGAACCAGGGCCACCAAGATATACCACTTGAAGAGCTGCAGAAATCTAGAGAACTAGAACTTGACAGCACATTGACGATCAAGGAAAAGATACTTCTAGACCAAAGCACCAGCACAGATCCTGAAAGTGTTACTTCCTTACAGGAATTGCTCAATCAATCCTCTGTATTATACAATGAGGAAGAAAAGTTTTTAGAGCAACAAGAACTTGCCGTGGGTGCTGCTCATAATAGGGAGAAACCAATCATCTCAAGTAAATTGAATTCTTCATCTGAGGGAGATGCATACAGTGAGGACCAGATCTGTCAAAATGAGGCACAGAAACCCATAGAACTAAAATACCCAGATATTTTATTCACCGTGTCTGAAAGCCATGAGGAGGAAAGGGCAGGAGAACAGCAACATCTACACCCTGTGGCAGAAGCTTCCCTCAACCATCTAGAGCACATGCTTGAGTGGAACGACCAGTCTCCTGTTATACCACAAGGCATTAATATTCCATGTCAGAGTACATCCTCTGAAAACTTCCAGAAAGAAATACAAGCTGCCAGAAGGTCAACATCAAATATTGCTTTCATCAAGGTAGACGACCATCAGTATGTACCCTACAACCTTTATGAACAAACCACAGCACCAGAAAGCATGATATTGCCTCTGAATGCAACCAGTACGACAAATCTTCAAATGTTAGATAATATAAATTCTTCGCCTGAGGTTGCTGCTATCCACATTACAGAGCAGAAACACCCAGAGACTCAGGAACATATTTTACTGGAACAAATTAACCCTTATGATCAGAGTAAAGAAAAAGAACAGCACAGTGAGGTAGAAGATGCACATTTTGGATCTAAGGCCACTGAAGAACAGCAGAACCAAGAACCTATTGTTTTTGAAGACTTCAGCAAACCCATTGGCAATATCAGGTTCGAGAAAGGAGAGCAAAGAAAGCTAGACTGTGTCAATTCTGGGTCTGAGGGCACTTATGACAAGGAGGAGCAAGATTGCCAGGACAATCCTTGCACTGAAGTGCAACAGCTTCTAATAGTTTCGAAACTCACCTCTTTTCCTTTGAATAGCTCTGAGGAACCATGTGAAAAGAAGGACAGCACAATAATCAGCAATCAGGACATTCATTTTCTGCATGAAAACCCAGAAGAACAGGATGGACAGTGCATAATGTCTGTAGGTGCCTCCTCAGATGAGAAAGAAGCAACACTAGAACCAAAAGGGGAATGGCTCACAATGCCCTTGCCATTGGAAGGTGACAAAGAAGATCAACAATCACTAGAACAAAGGCATATTCCAGAGGGAATGTCTATACCTCACGAGGGGCAGCAGGATAAGGAAGAGCTGAACATGAACATAAGCTGTGAGAAACAACAAAGGAAAGAAAAGGAAGATCTGTCACATATCACTTTCTCAGGTGATGCTGTACAGGATGAGGGACTTATGTAAGGAAGCCATTTCTTCTGAGGCAAAATCCTCAAAATAGCTACTTTCCTTGCCTCAAAACTATTTCTACTGAAATATGAAAACTGAAAAGAGATAGCATTGCTTTTTTATTTTGTACAAAGGTATAGTTACATACAGGGATAGACAGTATACTAGGCTAGACTATAGTTATTTGTTAAGACCTTTGATTTTGGAGTAAACCTTGTTAAATATTACTAGTGAAGTGCTTGAAAACATTGGATGGAGAGTTTTCCACATTCAGCATAAAGTCTTTTCTTAAGGAGTGTAGTTTTATCTAAGAATACATGATTTCATCTGTAGAATAATAGGTGCCTATTACTTAATTCCAATGTGGAAGCCACACAGGTGCAAAAATAAAGTTTGATGACAAATATGATGCTGGAAAATAGTGGCTTTTCCAGAAATTGTATGCATCATCATCATTCTAATTGTGTATGCATTATGTAATTTTATTTCTTTACTGTGGAAAGAAACCATACCAACAATGAAAGCATGGAAAAGGGACACAGCCATCTTTAATTTTTTCCTATTAACCAGTTGGAGGAGGGAAGGTGAAAACATGCTGACCATTTCCCAGCATTACTAAAACAGTACTTCTGGTTAGTGGGTGGAAGGCAGTGGCCAGCATTTTGTTGCCAGTCTGTTGGATGGACTTTGGGAAGATCTCTGTCCTTGTAAACGTCAAGTATAAGCAATGTAAACTTTTCAATTTTCAACATCATACAATGTGTTTATTGGTGTCATTTTAGTTATCGTGGCAGCCATATTTGCCAAAAGTAAATTTCAGACAAGATTTTTTTTAAAAGGCCATACAAAAATGTATATTCAAATAAGACATGAAACCTTGGGGGCCCTTCTTTTTGCAAGCTGTGGCAACTTACATTTCCTTTCTCTCTTCCCTCCTATGATCTATTATTAAAATGCATGGCATAAATTTGCTTATTAAACAGCATGGAGCAGCTTTTTGTTGTTGTTGCTTTGGTGTTATTTGTTTTTGTGCATAATACCAGACATAAAAACATCTAGAATAAAACAAAAAAAGAAGAGAAAGAAATGTCAAAAACATGTAACACCTAAGAAATAGTGTTCCACCCTCAACTCAGGACTAACCTTTAATCTACAAATAGCTTCACAACACAGGAAAGGAAATTAAAAATTAGGATACGATTGGGACTGGACATCTTTGTTTTGTTCTCAATTTCAGAAGCTGTCTGTCTCTATTATACAACAAGGCATACTTGCTTCTGCATCACTAATTCCATCAAGTTTGCTTTCTCTTGTGATCTTCTGTCTCTGTCTCTGTCTCTGTCTCTGTCTCTCTCTCATATCTCTCATCTGCTATCTATTATCTACCTATTTTTTAAGACCCGTAAGGGCAAGAGAAACCACAGGCTGAAAACCTTACCAGGACACATGCAATCTCAAAGATCTACCTCTACCTCTACGTTTCTTTCTTTCTGTTTCTCTTTCTCCTTGTCCTCTCCTCTCCAAGATACAGACAATCTTCAAAGATGTTACTTATGGCAACCACGCACACAGATCCATGAGGTTTTCTAGGTAACAGTTCAAAAATCACTTGCCCTTGCTTTCTTCTTCCTAGGGCTGAGAGAGAGGGACCGACCCATGGTTATCCAGGTGGCTTATGCACCAGAAGCAGAACTAATCTGGCTCCTTAACTGCTAAACCAAACTAGCATTCATATACATATATATCAACCATATTATTTTGTTTCAACATAAGCAGTGATATGTGAAAGCTAAAGAAAAAGTAAGAAAAATGAAGCCTAAGGCCTGAGATAAGAAAAAGAAACAGAAATGTAGACAAAACTGTTTTACATCAACATAACGCACTATATTTCTTCATACCTTCATCTTCAGCATTCAGACTCGAATTTAACTCCCAGCATTCCCGGATGGCTCAAGAATTCTGGGAGTTGAAGTTCACAGGTCGTAAAGAAGCCATAGTTGCCCAATCCTGGTTTATAGAATCAAAACATTTCTCTATACTTCTTTTATACTAGTCACTTATGTTTTCATTCATTCATTCATTCATTCATTCTTGCCTATCTCTTTTTTACCATGCACACTTCTTAAGAACTCCATTCCCATGGCAATCAACTCATTTTTATATGTCTCCTGACCTGTCTAGTTCTCACTTCCATATAATAAAGCAGCTACAAACATACCATTATGTTCTCTTTCATTTATGTTGGGAGATTAATCTGTGAATCACCATTTCTTTTTTTTTTTTTTTTTTGCTGTCATTCCTGTTTTATTATGGTTTCTTTCCCTTTCTTTTTCTTCCATGTCCACTTCCCATTATTAATTCTTGACACTTAAAAAAAAAGTTTATTTGACATTCAGAACCTCTCATCACCCTTGTATTCTTTGTTCTTTTATCATAAGTATGCTTTCATTTTCATATTCCTTTTCCAAGTGTATGCAGAAATGGAGGTATTATTTATCCATAAGTTTGAATCAAAGCATTTTCTAAGCAACCACTTTCCAAAATTCACCTTTCTCATTTATTTCTGGGTCTCCAAATGGACCAGTTCCATTTTCTGTACTCTCCCAATTTGTTCCCTCCCATTCTTTTATGTTCTTAAAACTTGTTACAGGTAATCCTTGACTTAAAACGGTTTAATGACTATTCAAAGTTACAGCGGCACTGAAAAACTGATTTATGGCCATTTTCCATATGATTATTGCAGCATTCCCCATGGTCATGTGATCAAAATTTGGACACTTGGCAAGTGACACCTATTTGTGATGGTTTGCAGTCTCCCGGGGTCATGTGATTGCCTTTTGTGACTTTCTGACAAACAAAGTCAATGGGGAAGCCACATTCACTTAACAAATGTGTTACTAACTTAACAAATGCAGTGATTCACTTAACAACTATGGCAAGAAAGGTTGTAAAATGGGACAAAACTCACTTAACAACTATCTTTCTTAGCAACAAAAATGTTGGCCTCAATAGTGATGGTAAATCAAGGACAGCCTCATAACTGATCACTCTGTTGTTGTGGGGATGCTGACTTGAACTTGATGCTGATGAATGATGGAAAGAACAACTGCAGGGGCAGAAAATAAGGAGAAGCTTCATCTAATCCTAATCCCTTCCAGCAAGATAAAACTAGGAATTAAAATTGTTCTGCTTTACCACAATTTGCAACCAACCAGTCTGTGCTGTCCCACTCACTCACACTGTGATTTAGTGAGTTTATTAATATTCCCCAGCAATTCTCTTCACCCAAAATCCAGAACTGTCCCAATTAAATCCAGCCACAAACAGAGCATTGCTAATCCACAGAGAAATTACCAATGAGTTTACAAGGCACTTGAAAGTTTCCCAATCATAATAAACCCACCAGATAGAATTAATCCATAATACAAGAGGGTTCAAGAGGCAAAAAAAGTCCAGAGTCACAAAGCATGATCCAAATCAAGGCACGGAGTCAATCTAAAGTGAGGCAAGAATCACAACAACCAGAAAACACAAAGCTAGGAAAGGAACACATTGTTCCCAGCATCACTTCCATCTGTCTGTTGTGTTAAATAGCCAGCTTCTGGTGCAGCCTATCAAGAAGGGCTAGGCTTTCTTCTCATAAGTAATCTGGCTGACCTTCTTTGCTCCTGCCTTTTCTCTGCCCTACATGTTCTTGGATCACTAGAAGGCAGTTCCTTTTCCTCATCACTGACTGGCTGCAGCTGCCTGCTTTCCCATCTTAAAACCTCAGGGCTGTCTTGCTACAGCTATGCTTAGACAGCTGCTTGGAGCCATTGACCAACTCCTCTCCAGACGTGCTTGGAACTGGTTCATCTTCTTCCAAGCTGACTTCTGTAGAGGTATCTGGGGAAGTGTTCGGGGAGGTCATCACACAGTCAATCGCTCAATCAATTGAAAACGGTAAAAAGAAACAATAGAAATAGCCAAAAGACTATAACGCAAAACATGGTTCATATATGGAAGTAATGAATGGTTCTGTAACATCTCATTCTAAAATGACTTTCAATTGTACTGGAAAACACATACGCTATTTGAGCCTAATGTGACATTTTATAAGATTTTACATCATTGTGGGATTAAATGTTTTCAATTTACTCAGAGAGCAGAGGTATTTAATGCAGATCTTCTGCAGAACTCATTCATAGTGATACAAAATGCAAAAATCAATAATAAGGGAGACTAATATACTCCCTAGCTTTTCACACTGTGACACATCTCCTTAAACAACTCATTAAAACAGTGCTGAACCTTACTACAAGTAACTAAAAAGATATTACATCAAAATGGAAAAGTTACAATCATCTCTCAAGCTGACTGTCCATTATTACAATCCAGCTTTTATAACAGAAAAGTATTATTTTCTTTTCCAATAAGCGTCAGAAAAAAAACACATTCTGTGTCAGTAGCTCTATTCACATATAACACTAAGCTACCCTAAACCACAGTTTGTCAAACCCTAATTGCTTGATTTGTACAAAACGTTAAATCATAATGGGCAAGTTCGCACATCATTTTAAGCCAAAAAGAAACAACTCAGCTACAGTACAGCACAAACTTTACACCCAGATAATCAGATAAAGTTGGCAAGATACAATGAAGGCCAGCCCAAAATCCATATATTAAGGGTTTATTGACTGATTATGTGCAATCAAGTTGTTTTTTACTCCTAGCGACTAAATAGATAGATAGATAATGGCACAGGATTGATAGATTCATGGCAATAGAAATATAATTGGATTACATAATAAACCATAGTCTGGTTCAGTTTGCTGTACTGGCCAGATCATGAATAAAGAGGAAGTCATAGCCACAATTTGCCACCAGGGCTGTGCCATTGGGAATTTACATTCATAATGATAGAAAACAAAGATGAAGGGAGGACTTCCGGTTTTGCGTCACGGTGAGAAAGGATGTAGGAAGGCAGAGCTCTGCCTTCCGCACCCGATTTTGGCCTGCTGGGGGCCCTGAAAAGGGCCTAAAGTCTTCCCAAAGAGGTGGTGAAGAAGGAGGGGTGCCTTGTCGATCATGGAGAGACAGCGGTCTCTCTGTTCAATCCAAGGAAAGCCCTCTAAACCGGCAGGGGAAAGACCGGCCACACTTCTGCGGCTGGTCATTAGCTGCTGACAACCAAAGAACAAAACCTTTAATTAGCACACCGTAAACAGCATGTTCGGACTGGGTAAGAATATTGATCATTTCTTTACTATTTTACAACTGAATTTCCTGGGAAAGGCTCCCCAAAATCTTAAAACCTCCAGATGTGAACAGAAGCGGCGTTTTAAATTTTTTATGGGGGATAGAAATCCACAATACTGAAGTGAAAATAATACAAAGCTACAGTTTTGATAAATCTGAGAACTGAGACAAATTGTTAAGATTTTCTCTTTGGAAAAAAAATTATTGAGATAAAATATAAGAAATCAGCCCTTTGTTTTAAGAGTGGAAAATGTACTTTGAATGACATCTAGTGGTGGATTTGAGTACTGCACTATAACTAGCTCCTTGGCCGCTTGGTGATTTTCAGTTTAAGGGAGAATAGCTGTCAATAAAGGGAAATATTTTGGCATATCTATCATCCTGACTTTCTTGGACTATAAATACCTACTGAGCTTGGACTTTTAATCTCAAGAGCTAGTGGGAGAGAAAGAAAAATTTGACTTCTGAATACATCTGACTGCAGGGAGGTTGAACATTTTGAACACTTGGAACATTGTGGATTATAATCTTGCCTGACTGATAATTTTCAGGATACTTGGGACAAACGATTACTATAAAATATTGCTATAAGGACGGGATTATAAAGGCTATATATAAAGACCAGAAAATTAGAGGAAACTCTGTTCCACTCTTACTGAGACTGGTGATACTAAAGGATTTCTAGGAATGATGCCTCAAGAAAAAACAAATACCTTTAAGAAGGAAATACTCTCTATGCTACAGCAAACTCATCAAACAATTCTTGCACACAAAGAGGACATAAAAATAAACCATAATGAGACTAAAAATAATCTAGATGACATAAAGGACCAAAGCTCCAAATTGAAGCTACAACTGGAAAGCTCCCAAACAACGACTACAAAGTATGAACAAATAAACCAGAAATCAGAGGGTGAAGCAGAAGAAATAGACCTAGAGATGGACGATATAGGAGAAGGGAAATATGGACTGCCATATGCAAATAAAATACTCCAAGACCTACCTACAACAATGAAAATACAAAAGACCCTTTACTCTTTTCTCCAAAATACACCTGATGACAAGGAAGAAGATTCTAGAAAATGGAACATAGAGTTGTCAGGGGAAATGTCTAGGGAATGTGGATGGATGGAGTTCCCCCCACCCCAAAAAAATACTATACTAAATTGTCTTTCTCATGCCAAGAAGCTTGCACAAAAATAGAAAGAAAATTTTTGGGTGTTTTAATTGCCCTGGCCTGGAAAGCTACTTGGCAAAGAAATAAAGTGAGAGTTAGACTTAAAAAACAGAGGATTTGATCTATCAGAGGGGGTACTATCTGTTTAATATACTTGTTTGAATATGATTAAAAGAACGGATGACCCTTAGATATAACTAGTTTTTTATAATGGAAGACATGATTTAGAATTAAAATAGCATTTTTTTTTCTTTTGACATGGGAAATTTTAAAATAAGAGGATTGGTATAAATAATTTTTTTAGCTATATAAATGTAATTAATATTGAGGAAATCATAACTGACAAAAGATACTTTTGTTGATGGGAAATCAAACTTTAATATTAATGCACGAAAAACAGGATATTGACATAAATTGATATTATTGTTACTTCTATAATATTAGCAAAATATGATGAAAATGTTTATACCTAATTTTATACATATCAATAGTATTAAGAATTGTAATTGTTTAATGAGGGAAAAAGGGAAAAATATGGGGAAGAAAGGAAGATCAAGGAAAAAATACTGGATTGTGCAGTACTGAATAGATTTATATTGAAGAAGTTAATGTTAAACATGTGAACCCAGACAACATGTTGTTTACTAAGTTTTAAAGATTGTAATTTTAAAAAATTAATAAAACCTATTAAAAAAAGAAAATGAAGATGAAGAATGCTTGCAGGAATTGCATGTTTAATGTCAAGCTTAATCTAAAGAAGGATTAGGAGTGACACGATAGCAGTGTTCCAATATCTAAAGGGCTGCCATGAAGAAGAGGAGGTCAGCCTATTTTCTATAATACCTGAAGGCAGGACAAGAAGCAATGGATGGAAACTAATCAAGGAGAGAACCAACCTAGAAATAAGAAGAAATTTCCTGATGGTTAGAACAATTAATCAGTGGAATGGTTTGCCTTCAGAAATTGTGGATGCTCCAACACTGGATGTTTTTAAGAAGAGATTAGACAATCATTTGTCTGAAATGGCATAGGATCTCTTGCTTAAGCAGGGGGATAGACTCACTAGAAGACCTCTTACTCTGTTGTTACAGCATTGTTTGCTATTTTTACATAATTTATTATTTCTGTTCTAATCCTCTCAACCATATATCATAACAATTTTTTTCTATTGCCTGCAAAAGGTCGATACAGATAGTTCTCAACATATGTTCATTTAGTGACCACTCAAAGTTACATCACTGAAAAAAGTGACTTATGACCATTTTCATACCTACGACCATTGCAGCATCCCCATGTTGTGTAATCAAAATTTGGATGCTTCACAACTGGTTCATATTTATGACAGTTGCAGTGTCCCGGGATCATGTGATCACTTTATGCAATCTTCTGACAAACAAAATCAATGGAGAAGCCAGATTCACTTAACAACCATGTTGCTAACTTAAAAATTGCAATGATTCATTTAATAACTGTGGCAAGAAAGGTTGTAAAATGGGGCAAAATTCACTTAACTACCGTCTCATTTAACAACAGAAATTTTGGGCTCAATTGTAGTTGTAAGTTGAGGACTACCTGTGAGGGCCTTCCAATCATTCATAAACTTAGACAATGTCCTGTTTCCAATTAAAGCAATCAATTTGGCCACCTAAACAAATTCCATCATCTTTACCATCCATTCCTCCAACGTGGTTAATGTTGAATCTTTTCACCTTGGTTCATATAATAGTCTTGCATTATTTGCATTTCTATGTTACAACTTATTTTTTGCTAATATTTTGGACACTTATTGCATTAGCTGGAATGTTTTAAATCCTTTGAATGGATGTGGTTAGCTCTGAGGAGGACTATGAGATTCAATGACTTATAAATCTAATACAAGCATAAATATGTAGTTCTCGTGTTGTTTTTCAGTTTCTAGGTATGTGGGGAATTAGTTTTGACATCACCAGATTTGGGGGAGGATTAGTTTCCCACTTCCCTGAACTTGGTGACTTTGATCTTACTCTGTATTTTTTAAAATCACCAGGCTAGAAGCCAGAGGGCTGTGAGTTCTAGTCTCATTTTGGTCATGAAAACTGACTGGGTGACTTTGGCCCAATCAGCAGGCGAGTATGAGCTCTAATCACAACTTAGACATGAAAGCTGACTGGGTGAGTTTGCTTTAGTCATCTCTCGCTGCCCAACTTACCTCACAGAGTTGTTATTGCAGGGAAAATAGGAGGAAAGAGTATGTGGTATGTACATCACCTTGAGTTATTTATAAAAATAATAAAGTTGGGATAAAAATATCTTTTAAAAAAATCACAAATAAATATTTGGGATAATAATAGAAAACACTAGGGACTGAGGAACCATGACAGTCTATGTTTCATTATATCTTTTGGTGCACATTTCTGGGTCATTGCTTTAAGTATGGTTAATATTAATTCTTGATTACAATGTTGTGGTTTAGAATTAATACATAATGCTAAACCATATTCAATCATATTTTATTGAATAAATCCCAGTGACTAGACTCATTAAGTTTAAAAAAACCCATAATTTACAAAACAATGCCATGGTTCAAAAGCAAATTATGTTATAGCAATGTGTGAACCCAGGAAACTCCAAATAAGTTATTTGCAAATGAAGTGCAAATAAATCAGGACAAGTAGAATTCATGTAGTTAACATATTAATCAATCCCATGTTCTCACTACATGCCCAATCAGGTTAGTTAACAACCTAGTGTTGTGCATTTGTACAACATAGTAGTTTTTTTAAAAAAAATCACGGCTTTGCACACTGCTTGAGACCACTGACTTTGGTTAGTTTATGTTGAACCCCAACATTTGGTTCATCCAGTAACTAGTCCATAGGATGAATGCACCCTATATCCAGTAACTTGTCCACAGGATGAATGCATCCTTTACCTAGTAACTAGTCCATAGGATGAATGCATCCTATATGTTGCCCAGTAAGATAGTTCAGTTGCCTTTCTAATATGTATTTTATTTTGCAAAAATTATGCAATATTAAAGATAAAATCCCCAATCTTTCATATCAGTGTGGCAGTTCTTGGTAAGATTACTCGACATTTCCAATCCAGTCATTAGGAAACCTGATGTCCTTTCTAAATTATATCCTCCCATTTATTTTTTGGCTCAAGAATTATATCCCTTTGTGAATTTCTTGTTGCAACTGTTTCTTTGGCTTGAAAAGAGAACACTAGAAATATTGAGCAAATTTACTTAGCCTTGAAAGTAAGCATGATCATGTTGAAAATAAACCTTTCATCCACATATGAACTACTTTTTTTTGAAGAAAATTTAACAAAGAGGTTCTTCTGATAGGAGGGCCAGCTCTTTTTGTATCTCACCCCCATAGTCTCTGTAACTCACAGCTAACCACAACAATAGTCCAATCCACAACAAGCTGTGAAAAGCAAAGAAGAGACCTCCCTGTGCTCATCTTTTTTATAAAAAAAAAATAAATCTGCATCTAGATTCACCATCTGCTAGCCCCGCTACAGAGCTGAGATATCATGGGGAATTTTGAATGTGGGGTAGAGAGTGGCAAGACACAAACCCTCTCGTCGTCATACATATTTTGGCAATACGGGGTGTCCTGAAAGCCAGGAAGGGTGTGGGAAAACAAGGGGTATTAATAATAGGTTCACTTCCCTTTATGCACAAAGTCAGGATAGCAAAATCGGTACAATGGAAAAATTTTCCATTATTTTTATACCTTTGCTGCAGTCCTTGATTATAATCTGCACTGCTTACAACTGTACAAGAATACAGTCCCGGTGACTGACCCAGATTGGATTCTACAACATTACATATATTCACCTGCATTTGTGTGCAAGAATAATTATTTTGGACTGAGAATAATTATTCAGGAATAAAAGTATGCAAAGTTCCACCCATAGCAACTTAGTCATCACTATCTCTATACTTCAAGCTGTCATTATCTCTATGCTTCTCTGCAATCCTGCAATCATTTTTTTTGTCTTGCATTATTCCTTTTTCAGTTTAGAATTGTCCATTCTAGTTAATGATCTTTATTATTTTATTCATTAAATTTCTTGTAGGATTTGTGACTGCAAATCACTTGCGATGCATCAAAAGCTGGTTGGAAGAAAAAAGAAATTTAGACACAAAAGAATGACAAAATAAAAGTGATTATACCTTACTTCGGCAGATGATGTTAAATACAAGACACAAGGTAATTTGATCACTATATATGATGGTTTAAAATCAAGCATTTTGACTCAACAAGGTTGTGGATAAGGCTTATAGATTTTACAGCCTATTTCCAGAAAATGAATTCTGTTTTGATTTTGTGGAAAAGTATTTTTTGCCTTTTAAAGTATTTTAAGGAATACAGAAGCTGACTGTGGTAATAAACGGAGGCTTATTGAAATATTAATCTAGATGGAATTGTAGTAAAAAATAATACTGAAAACAGGAATGTCCTTATCTTGATTTGAAATTTTATTAAATGTGTCATATTTCCTATGTCACAAAAGGGAAAAGTGGTGTTTCTTAAAACAACTAGTATTTGCATTATAACAACTCAAGTATATTCCTTGAACAGGTTATTTATGATGTCCATGTACGTCTCTAAAAAAATAATATCAGCCAAAAGGAATGCAGAATGATGCTCAAAATATAGAGAAGAGATGAGGAGAAGAAAAACACAAGAATTTGTCCTATTCTATATGACTGAAAACTACATTTAAAAAAAAAAAGTGCTGGTGAATGGTTTAAAAATGCTTCCAATACGAGATAAAGCAAATAAATCCTCAGTACAGTAAGGAAAAGTTGGTCACAAGGACATGTCAAACCAATTTATATTCACTTGTATTTCTTTATAAATATAAGTTTACAATTCTTCCTATTGTTTTGGAGCCATTCCACAGAGACTGTATTTTGCTATATATTAAAGTTGTTGCTAAACATGCTACTGATGCTATATAAATGTGCAAGATATTTCATGGGTAGTATCTGCCGCAGCTGATGGTTGCGTTGAAAGTAGAAGTTGGGGAAGAACATTACACACACACACACACACACACACAAATAAACACATGCACCCAACTATATTTCTAGACCTATTGTTAATGCTTACTATACAACCTTAGGAAAAGTTGGTATTATATGCAAGTCAAAGCCACCTTTACTCAGCTCACATGCTTTCAAATAAGCTCAAATCCACATCCAGCTTGCTTGTGATACTTTTACCAAACCCATTGTAAATATTCAGATTTTTCTCCCTGCTGTCACACTGAAGGTTATCTCCCTGGTAGCGACAGGGGGAGGGGGCGGGGGGGGGTAAATTCAGGTGACAGCCATTTCCCCGTGATGCTTTAAGGGCTGTCAAGCTGTCCATCAAGTTGTCACCTGACCAATCACTGCCACGGTTCTTTTCGACTCTTCCTATGACAAATTGAAAGGCGCTATTATCTGCCGGTGGTGAAAAGGAACTGCTTGAGCTTTGATAAGATATCAGTAGTCCCAGGTGAGAGCAAGCTGACAGCACATCAAGACAAGACAACACATGGTAATACTGAACATAGCAGCCGCTTAGTTTACAAACATCTGTTGTCATTATTTATTACCCTTCTCCCAGCTTTTATTTTCTAACGCTGGGCTAGGCTACTTTAAAACCAGACACTCTGTTTCCCATCAACAAGGCAGAGATGATGCTATTTTTCCTGGGGGGGGGGGGAGGAAGGAAAGAGAACCGATAGCACAGCCATCTCTTGTGAATCATCTTACCTCATTTGGAACAGCGCATGCTGCTAAGAGTCTAGAAGTCACATGGTGGATTCATCTTGCAAGATTGCTCCACTCGTTTTTTTGTTTTTTCCGCAGACACCAAAAAGCCTAAAAAGATAGAAAGATTGCTATTATTTCCTTCATGGCCTGTAGGCTCTGCAATTAACGCTGAGGCTCAGGTTTCCATTACAGACTTACTTGTTCAACCTTTCCTTATTCATCGCTCTCTCTATAGCTCGAGCTCCCAAATTTATCTTTGCAGCTCGAGCTGAAAACAATGTGTTTGTTAATTACAGTGAGGTTATGACAATCGTAAAATGTAGTTGGTTGCTAAC
The DNA here is from genome assembly GCF_016545835.1 of Crotalus tigris. Taxonomy (NCBI): domain Eukaryota; kingdom Metazoa; phylum Chordata; class Lepidosauria; order Squamata; family Viperidae; genus Crotalus; species Crotalus tigris. Next base: position 120,031 of record NW_024100213.1, on the reverse strand, counting down.
ATCCCCACCTTGTGTACAAATTCTTTCTTGCATGCAGTTTTGTAATGTCATGGAAGAGAGGTAGAGTAATAACATTTTCAATACTGGGGGCTGTTGCTTGTTTGGGGAACTTGTTGCATAATTTAGAAGAAGAAGAAAATAGGAGGTGAGGCAGAAAAGAATAGTCACCACCCAGAACATAAGTGAATATGGCATGGTGCTAACAATTTAAGATCAGAGGGCAAAGGGAGAGTGGATTCATTTTGTGACTGGGCCATTAAATGATAACTCACAGAGTTTTTCTATACCTTGCATCACCCCAAACTCAATATTTTTCAATGGAGAATCATTTGCATTTTAAGTGAAAATGGATTGATAAAGGATAATTTTGGTTAATGTAGCAGGTATATAAATTTTATACTTTTTAATAAATGCCACATGGGGATGTTATGAATCAGTTTGTATTGGATTAAACAGTGTACCAAACGCTCTCATCCTTAGTACTGTCTTACTGTAAAATTAAGAGATTCATGGGTTTGTGTATTAGGTTAATCTGATTTGCTTAACCAACAAATAGCCAGGTTCACCAAAAATCTTCGGCAAAAATCAAATCAGTTATATTATAGTTTAGTATGATATATAGAGAACATCAGTGTGCAAATCTTCATAATATCTTGGAAATTGGCTAAAGAAACCTGGATTATTATATCACCATAATTCAAAGAACATTTCCCATTATTTAACAGACTCATTGCTCCTAAATAGGGACATAGCATGATTCTTTCCTCGTACACTGATAAATTAGAACTTAAGAGGCATTGGGTTTAATCCCTACTCAAATACGAAACTCAGTAGGTGATCTTGGGTATGTATTATCTTGTTCGGTCTGCTTGTGACAGGTGCAAAGGAGCAGAACTAGACATTAAGTTAGAGCACAGAGGATTTATTCAAGCCTATACGCAAGAATCCAGTCAACTAGTAGTGAGCACTAAATTGGCACTAAATAAGGATTTGTGGCAATGTAAGGACTCTAAGCTGATGACACATTTAACTCTGCCCTCTAGATCTGCCTGTTTTTCTACATCTTGTCTATTTATGAGCTGAATTCAGCATTTACTTTTGAGTTTTACTTTTACAGTCCTGAATTTCTTGGAGTCAAGTATCTTAGAGACCTCCTTTTCTCTCAACAGGAGTGGGCACTAAGACAAACTGTTAAAGTCCACCTCTAAGGAGCCAGTCTTGTCAGTATAGAGCATGTAGTAAATAAGCAAACTCTGAAATAGCCTTCCAAAGTTGTTCACCAGACTTGCTTCCTTGCAGAAGCCAGGTAAATTACCTATTTAATCCCCTGCCTGTTCTAAACTTCCTGATTTACTATTTTATTGTTTTATTCACAGTTCTTAATGACCTAGTTTGATGAACAGCACTATACAGACAATCCTCAACTTACGATTGGTCCTTTATGATGGGCCTGGAATAAGGGCTTTATGGTCCATAAAGCACTCTGATTATAGTAGTGTTGTGTCATCCCACCCCTCTGTGGTCACGTGGTTCCATTTCTGGTGCTTGACAACCAGCTCACCTTTATGACTGGTTGTAGCCTCCTGTGTTCATGTGATCCAAAATGCAAGGTTTTGCTGGTTTCCAGCAAAGAATGCCTATTTGGAAGAGCGGGTGGCCACTTATGACTGCTGCATTCATATGGGTGCCTCAACGTATGACTGTAATGACTTACAACCAGAAATCTGGTCCCAAAGGTGCTTTTCCATGAGGCAACTGGGCTTTCTTTTTTCTCTTTGAAGACATTTCACTTCTCATCCAAGAAGCTACTTCAGCTCTGAAATCTGGTCCCAAATGGGATTGTAAATTAAGGACTCTACCAGGTATATAAAGTTTGCATGGCAAACTACAAGGACAGAAGAAATGCTTGGTTCCTATGGTTTGTTTAATGTTAAATAGGGCATTTTAGAGCACTGCTAATCCAATGAGATGTAATAACTTATTAAAAACTTCAAATCACAGTTTATCAATGTTGCAGATTATAAGATAAAGGTTTATCTTGTACCATAAACAAATCTAACCCAGATTCCTGAGAGAAAGGAGCAGGAGCAGAATCAACAAGGGTTAGAGACAATGTTAGAAAAAAAAATCTATAACATATATAATTGAACATAAATATCATGTATGATTCCACTTGTAATCATGGTGACATAACTCATAGAGCTCTATTGAACCTAGCTGAGCATCATGTCTGAAGCCACTGTTCTTAAATATGGAAAGGGCAGAGAAATAAAACAATTCACTTGAACTCTAAGGTTGAATTGGCTTACAAATGTACTGATGGTAGCTTGGTCTCATCAATATACAGAAAATCATATGTCACATTTATTTCCACACCATTGTCAAGACAGCTCTATCATCAAGTCAGCCTCTCTAATATTCACTAGGTTTTGGAACAATTCCTCCAAGAAGGATGAGAATTGTTATAAATATGGGTGTAGGAGAAGGCCAGGATGAGCCTGAGGGAGGAATCAAACTTGCCATCAGTTATGAGTCCTGAATTCTACTGCCAATTTCCAGGTTCTTTTACAGGGCTTAAGCTTGCAATAAATCTTTATACCCATTTGAATTGCCTGGATCTTCTGATTTTCCTGGCACCAGACAATGGGTTCTCAAAAGAGATCATATTGACAATGGGCTATACCTGAGCACTTATTGTGCTCAAGCAACATATTGGACCAATCAGCTGTACCCAGGAATGTGCTTTCCAGGAGTCAACCCCCTCTTTTTTTCATCCCAGCAGAATATTTAAATCAAATAATGGTTCCCAACATAGATATTTAATTTGATCTGAAACAGAAGTTATTTAATTATTTTGTTAACCTACAGAATTCTGGTCAAGGACCATAATGAATATCTGCTGTTCACTGTACATTTGCATTAATCTGGCAAAGTGCTCTAGAAATGTGTATGTTCAGGAATAAAGGCTGCTGAAATGTACTGCAAAAATCAGATAGTTCACATACTGTACATCCATTTCGTCATCTTGGACAAGTGTTCCAGGTCAGCTAGAGGTTCTTCTACCTCTTAAATGAATTGCAATACATACAGTAATTGCTATTTCCACTACATTCAAACAATGACATCTGAATTCCAAGCTATCCAGAGCATTGGGCAATGAGCCATACGTTTTAAAGCCATAAGGATATTTTATATTTGATGATGAATTTATGTACTTTTGTTTTTACTAAGAAACTGCTTCTGGGCTTTTCGTTTGAAACCGGATAAAAAATAAAACTTTGATTTTAGGTTTTGACAATTAAAATGATTTTGTTGTTGTAGAATGGCTTGAAATGCTGAGAAGTGTAAAGGAAAAGGTTGAGGTGGTAAATCTTTTTTGTATTCTGCTACACTGAAAAGTCACTATTTTTTCTTTCTCTTTGTATTTTTTCCTTATTTTTCTCTCAGTTCCTCATTTTTGTTTCTTTTTGCATTTTTATTTTTAATAAAAGCTTTAAAAACATATTTTAAAATATAATATAATAAATATAATATAATATAATATAATATAATATAATAATTTAAAATTTTATTTTAAATTTATCTCAAATATAACACATATAAATATTTTATATCTGAAATAAGCTTAACTATTTCAACTATTTATGGAATGAGTTCAAATGGAAACATTTCCCCCCCCCCCTCAAAAAAGGGAGGGTAGATAGTTACTTGAGAATGGGATGTAGAATCTGTAGAAAAAGAAAGGCTTGCCACAAGGTCAAAACAATATAAACCATTAAAATATTAAAATTATAGATATTCACATTAAAATTAACAAGTAAACAAAATAAACGCCATTTGGTTCCTGAGGCGTTCATTGACATCCAGCCATAATCTTTCAGCACTAAAACTGAAGGTTTTCTTTTAGACACCATTTTAGAATTGTTTGTGAAGCATTACTTAGTTATTTAACATAATTTTATTTTTTTACAGGTGAAGTTTGGCTTTACAGATGGTCCAATGTCTATCTGCCCCTCTTTGTGTCAATTAGTAATGGCAATTCTGCCAAGTGCTGTTTGCCATCGTTAAATGAGGATTGCACAGGTTTTTACCTCACGTAACTGCCATTTTTGACTCCCCCCCTCTCTCCATCTCTCTCCATCTCTCTCACACACACATTATGACAACTATGAGAGAAATATCTTGATGACATATATAAACAAACTCTTATGAATAATCTGTGGTAATACTATACTGACCAATTTAAGTTTGGATGAAAAGTGTAGTGCAGCTGCTACAGAAAGAAGTTAAAGTATCATATTCATTCTGAAGATACAACAAACACAAAGGAAGTCCCTGATAATGTATCTTTAATCCATATCAGTATTATCTAGAGGTAAAAATGTGTCTCCTCCTGCAAAGAGTCAACCTAAACATGAAAACAGATAAAAATCCAAACACATATACTGATAAATGCTGAGATTATAGTGGATATGTGGACTTCAACTCCCAGAAGTCCCCAGCCAGTATGTTGAGTTGAAGTCCACATATTTTAAAAATGCCAACTCTGTTTTAGAGAAAAAAAATCATGCTTTTTTCTATTTTCTATTATACCTCGTGAACAAAACAAACAAAATACATTTTTTGTATATGGAAAATTCAGCATCCTGACAACTTAAGCCTTGAGTTTTCTGGAATTTTTTAAATAAACAAGTTTTTTTTTAACTTTTGAACAAAACCCCAGAATTTACAACAGAAATGGAGCAGTTTCCAAGTAGATAGAATAGTTCTTTGAAGAAAAGAAATGCTTTTTAGTAGTATTCATAGCAATTTGCCCATATTTCTGGGATTAAGGGAAACTGAATAGTTTATACAGGTAGTTCTTGGGTTGCAACAGCAATAGGGACTGGAATTGCCATCATTAACCAATGCAATTGTAAAGCACAGAGTCACGTGTCTGTGTTATTTAATGATGGCAATTCCAGCAAGTGCTGGTTGCCATCCTTTTAATGAGGTTTGCACAAGTTTTTACCTCATGTGACTGCCATTTCTGACTTCCTGTTGGTTTCCCCATTGACTGCTGGGGGGGGGGAAGAAAATCACAATCACGTGACCGCAGGGATATTGTGATGGCCAGAACTCTGGGGATCTGTCATAAGTCTCCCTCATTTAGCAATGTTACAAGTTTGAACAGTTGCTGAACGAGTGATCATAATTTAAGCCTTATCTGTATAGAGGCATTCAAATGCATATATGTAGTTTGCCTCATAGAGGTATAGTACATTGCTCTTCACAATTTGGGTTGCAAAATCATATAGGTAGAAGTAGCAAAAAAAAATTTCTAGCAATTCTCTCCAAGGCAAGGTTCATTCCTCATCAAATTACTACAGATTAATTGACATAACTGCAATGTGCTGCTAGTTGAGAGGCACTGATAAAATGAGCAGAGACATCCAGCTTCAGAACAGAGAAGTACAGAGACGCAACCCCAAAGGTGAAAAGCTAGCGAAGCAAGCCCTATTCTACAGGGAAACCTGGAAGCTGCGAAAGAAGCAAATCAATAAATGGAATTTTAATAGAGATAAATGGTCATGAATGGCTTTCAATTATGCAAAGTCTAGTTTTCATTGCTGCACTGGTCATAATCCTCCCTCTGAGAGGTAAGAAGGAACATTATGTTTTGTTACAGAATTCAAACATAATGAGAAACTTTGAGCAGTGAGCAAAACCAAACCAAATCTTTTTCTTTGAGCTCATTATTATAGCCTATGTGTAATAATGCTGGGTTTGATCCAGGCATAGGCAGCGAGGCTTATACACGTGCCTGGGCCCAACTGATTAATCCAAACAAATTAAAATTCTCACTTGATGAAGAAGGAGACTTCTGCTTTTTTCTGGTAGCTATTTTGACTTAACACTCTAGGACCAGTTGCCACAATGTGAGAAAAAGAGAAAAAGAGAGAAAGAGAGAGAGGGAGAGAATGAGAGAGACAATGAGAGAGATAATGAGAATAAGAGACAGCGAGAGGGACAATGAGAGAGAGTGAGAATAAGAGAAAGAGACAGAGTCAGTCAGCCATTGGAACATCTAAAAACCTAACTTCACCTGTAAAAAAATCAAATTCTGCCAAATAATTGAGTGTTTTTTAACAAACAATTTTAAAATGATGCCTAAAAAGAAAACCTTCAGTTTTAATGCTGAAAGATTATGGCTGAATGTCAGTGGATGCCTCAGGAATCAAATGATGTTTATTTTGTTTATTTGTTAATTTTAATGCAAATATCTATCTGTCAAGACTGCTAACATTTTAATATTTAATATTTTAATGTTTTGAGTTATCCGCTTAGAGTCACCTGATGTCAAGAGGGGATGGCATATAAATTAAACAAATAAATAAGTAAATACATTTTGGGGGGAAAAGCCCTACCAGTTTTAACAGAGCAAATCTTACCCCAAAAATATAAATGCTTCTTTTTATACAGGAATCCCTGTGTGTGTGTGCTTATTTTGTGCTCTGAAAGAGCTGGATGGAGGCTAACTGTGTAACCCACCCCTTTAAGGTGAACACAAAAAGTTCTCTACAGAAGCAACAGTGTCAGCTGAACGAAGGGAATGTCTAATTTGCTTTCACAAACCGAACCCCAAATGGGGAAGAACAAGAAAAGGAAACGAAGAGGAGAAAAATTGGATTATTTTTTTCTAGGCCTCCTGTGTAAATTTTTTCTCCCCTCTTATCATCTCATCTAGTCATATCTTTCTGCAGTTTGAATTACCCTCTCTTCCTCAATCTGGTAAGGCAATGAAAGGATGTTTGTTCTGCTAATTAACTTTATTACCCTGATAACTCCCTGCAGCCTTTGACGAAAACAATTACCGTTCCTCGATTTTTCCCTCCACTGGCAAAAAGGGGGGGGGGGAAAAAGAAAAAAAAAAGACTATTAATTAGAAATGAGGCCCCAGTCCCTGCCATGTTAGGCTACTATGTTCTCAGACCCTCAAGCAGGATAGCATTACATTGTCAGTAGTAATTTAGATCTCATCTGTCTCTGCTAATTATTGTCACATTCATCAAATTCATCAACAAAAGTGCTCTCAGAAGGATTGCATATTTGCAGTTAATACAGCATAAACTGGTATTACCCATCACCACATTTGTGATGATGAGAGGGACACAACTTATTCATCCCTAATTAAAGCAAGCTGGGTAATTAATTATACATTCCGCCTTATTACTTCTGAGTTCCCAGATATTGTTTGTCTCGAAAGAGGGAGAGGGAGGGCTGAGAGGGGGGGAAGAGGAGCCTGAAAATGCAAAAATGCAAAAAAGAAAAAAAGGGAGTGGGGGGAGGAAAAAAAAGTGTGATGTGTTTTGTCACATGTGCTTTGCCATAATTCCCACCTGACAAACTAGCTGATTCAGTAGAAAATTGCAAGTTGTCAGCAATGGAATAAACTGCCGTAATCGCTGATTAATGATCAGCACCTGTGACAGGTGCTATACGGGACTGTAAACTTGGTTTGATTAACAGTCACTGGACGAATAAATATTAGTGACAGTCATTGGAGAGCAAGTTTGGTTGTTTGCTTTCTGTGTTAACAAACCTCACACATTAAAGTTACTGATATTTTCAGAATCAACTTCGAGTATTTGCTCCTTCCTTCCTTCCTTCCTTCCTTCCTTCCTTCCTTCCTTCCCCTCCCCTTCCTTTTCCTTCCTCTCCAAAGCATCTATAAATCTTGGGGAAAGATTTTGTTATATTTTGATTTTGTTTTAACAAGGTGACAAAAGAGGCAACAAGTATTCTGGGCAAAATTATAAAATTTAGATAGAGGACATAACAAGCTTTTTAGTATCACTCCTATCTTGATTTAGGACCAGGACATAGAGATCTATAAAATGTACTGTGCAAATACTCAAGTTGTACAGTCATAATACAGAAAAGAAAGAATATTTATAGATTTGTTCCTGTAAATCCAAATAGGAAAGTGGTTTTCTGCAGCATTTACTAAATTTTTTTTTCTTGCTCAATTGTAGACTGGGAATCAATCAGCATGACCCTGACTAAATTGTTAACTGTAGTTCTCTAATGTATCTTTATACAATCTACTTTGGAAGATTTGCTATGATTGCTAAATGCAATGTGAAGAACTAGTAAAAACTTTTACATTTGATTCTGTATCTTTCTCTGAATAGACATCTGCAAAGAATGGGATTGCTTCTCCAAATTTATTATCGATAAACAGGATTTTTGAAAAAGTGCATGGTTACTTTGTGCTTTTACTGAATGCAAGAGGAGTTAAAAGATCATTACTTTTTTCTGAAAACCTCTGCTCTATAATATATTGATAATAATCTTACTTAATTCTTCACATTCTTCATTGCCTTTTGAATTGATCCTGGTTTACATCTATGGTCCTATGAAACATCCAGTTGCAATATATATTATATAAATTACCATATTTAAGAGCTGTGGTGGCACAGTAGTTAGAACGCAGTATTGCAGGCTAACTCTGCCCACTGCCAGGAGTTCGATCCTGACCAGCTCAAGATTGACTCAGTTTTCCATCCTTTGAAAGTCGGTAAAATGAGAACCCAGATTGTGAGGGGCAATTTGCTGACTCTGTAAACCACTTAGAGAAGGCTGTAATGAAGCAGTATATAAGTTTAAGAGCCATTGCTATTATCTATGGGGAAAGTAACAACTTCCTTGAAAGGAAGCACATGAAGAAAAAAATTAGAAACATACATAAAAGTCTTTTTGTGTGTCCAACTTCCCATACTGGTCCACACAAAGTGGCCACATCCAGTGAATCAAATCTTGACTGGAGATAAATATCTGTTGATATCTATATCCGTATTTGTATGGATATATATATATATATATTCTCTAACCAGAAACCACACCTAAAAAAAAAAGGAAAGAACTAGAACAAATTAACAGATATTATTAAAACTAGTAACTGTTTATAACCAGTTATAATAAGGCATTCTATTTATAAAATAAGGCATTCTATTTATAAAATTTATTGATTTGTCATCTGTATGGATATGCACAAAATATTCTTTGTCTCTTACACACAGAGAGAGAGAGAGAGAGAGAAAGAGAGAGAGAGAACATAGAATCATAGAATCATAGGGTTGGAATGGACCTTGGACATCTTCTAGTCTAACTTTCATTCAAGGCAAGAGAGCTATACCATTCCAAACAAATTGCTGTCCAGTTTCTTCTTGAATATCTCCAGTAGTGGAGCACCCACAATTTTGTTATTTTCAGACTTTGGGACTCCCTTGCTTTCCTCTTCCTTTACAAAGGCTGGCTCACAAATGGGTATCTCAACCAGGAAGATACAGCACCAGGAGGATTCTAACCATCTGCATGAAGTGCTGGCTTATCTCCCCACCGAAATGGTACCTATTTATCTACTCACATATAATATGCTTTCAAATTGCTAGGTGTGCAGAAGCTGAGGCAAATGACAGGAGCTCACCAAGCCACACAGTGCTAAGACTTGAACCATCTCCAGCACCATTAAGCCACTGAGTCATTGCACCTCTTGTCCTAGCAGTAATAGGCAACAGACAACAAACTGGAGAGGGAGACTTGAGTACCAATTCCCAGATTCACCTGAGAAATGTCACAGTGGCTATATTCTGTCTGGCAATGGAAGACTTGAACTCCTAATATAGCTCATCTTGAAGCTCCATGTTTTTTTCCAAAGGGTACATGCAGTCTGCCATCCCACTTGAGTTCCTTGGCAAGAGTGGAAGACACATTCAGGAGCTGCGTATCAGGTGCAAAGAATCAGGACCATTCGTAAAGTTGCAGCATAGAAGAATTGTTCAAGCCTATACACAAAAAATTGGTCAACTAAAGTTCAGTGCCAAATTGGCACCAGATAAAGGTCAATGGAATTCAGGAGCCATTGAACTTAGAGTGCTTGTGGGAATGCAACAACTCCAAACTTATGACATGCTTAACTGTCCCTCAGCTCTGCCTGCTCCTCTCCTGTTGATTTGAACTGCTTGTTCCTAGTCAAACAGCCAGACACAAGCTATATCCTATCAATTCCTGTGTGTTGAAGGATGAACGGGAGTATATAGATATACTTGTTTTTCCCATCCATCAGTTTTCTCTATGCAGAACTGGACTCTGGGAGAACATACACTAAGTTCTCACAGCTGGACTTTATGCAAGCAGGTCTCATCCCAAATTACAATCCTCTTCAGATGTTGAATAGAATAGAGCTGGAAGGGACCTTGGAGGTCTTCTAACCCAGACCCCTGCTCAAGCAGGAGAATCTATACCATTTCAGACAAATGGTTGTCCAGTCTCTTCTTAAAAACTTCCAGCATTGGAACATTCACAATTTCTGGAGGCAGGTTGTTCCACTGATTGATTGTTCTATCTGTCAGGAAATTTCTCCTTAGTTCTAGATTGCTTCTCTCTTTGGTTAGTTTCCACCCGTTGCTTCTTGTCCTGCCTTTAGGTGCTTTGGAGAATAGCTTGACTCTCTCTTCTTTTTGGAAACCACTGAAATATTGGAAGACTGCTATCATGTCACCCCTAGTCTTTCTCTTCATTAAGCTAGACTAGACATGTTCATGAAGTTGACTAAATAGAGTTTAAGAATTCCAGCTTTGCAGATAGACCTCAGCTTATGACCACAGATCTGGTTACCAGGGAAATATGCATTTTCCAAAGCCATCATGTTAACTGAAATCTCTCTATGAAAAATTCTGCCTCACCTTCTTAATTTCTTTTGCACAGATCATGCAATATATAATTTCTTCATATCAGGAAACATGCACAGAATTTGAAATTTCAGAAATTCAGACATTCTCAAAGTTGCATCCAAATAACTTATGCACGTGATATGGCTATGTCGAAAAGAAAAATGGAATTAATTTTCTATGAGCTCAAAAAAATATCACCTGTACTTATCTGCATACCTGGGAAAATTGGTGGCCAGCCCAATCTCGCAATACAATTTTTTAAAAAGAAAATGTGCAAAACAAACTTTTTAGCAGAAAAATATACTAGGAAGAAAGATAAAAAAAGAGTTTGAAGTTCATACTGTCGGCTATTAAGCCAAAGGCCACAATGTACTTCCTGTACAATTTGTTATATATGATGGCATGAAAACATACAATCTTACACACTTAGGTTTGAAGCTATATGAAAAACATCCTGCTCAGAAGCATCTATGGTGGGCATCAAAAAAATGAAAATAATGGCCAGAACTACATAATGGAAATACCACCCTCTTTTTTTGTGCTTTACCACTCATGTAAACAATGAAAAATTCCATCCCAGCGACCATACTGACTTTTTTGACCCTCTCTCTGATGCCTCTATTCCTCCTCTGCGATCCCACATCTCTGCTAGTAAAGTTGAATAGATACCTGTAGGGACGCCAACAAGGTGCATTTCTCTGCTTATAATTTTCCAGTGGTTTCTCCGCTCTGATTCTTTGCTCTTCCCAAGCCATATTTTTTCCTATTATTTTCCCCAATATTAAACATTTTTGAACAGAGCAAAATAACATTGGCAAGGAATACTTTTTCCATTGTGCTTGAAGTAATATCTAAAATCATCTGAATCCTAACCAAAAAAAACCCACATATAAAACACTATGTACAATATGTGTTTTTCTCTCAGTGGGTATATTTATCTATGAATGTGTGTGTGTGTGTGTGTGTGTGTGTGAGAGAGAGAGAGAGAGAGAGAGAGAGAGAGAGAGAGAGAGAGAGAGAGAGAGGAAGAGAGGGAGGGAGAGAGAGAAAGAGAGAGAGAGGAAGAGAGAGGGAGAGGAAGAGAGGGGGAGAAAGAGAGAGGAAGAGAGAGAGAGGAAGAGAGGGAGGGAGGAACGGGGGGGGGGAGAGAGAGAGAGAGAGAGAGAGAAAGAGAGAGAGAGAAAGAGAGAGAGACAGAGAGAGACAGAGAACATGAAAGAGAATTGTGGCTAATCTTCAATGTACTGATCCGGAACCTTAGACTTTAAAGTAATGGATTGAAAGCCTTATGCAAAATACATGTAAATATGCCATGTTGTAGAAACGGATGCATAAACATTTGAAAAGGCAAGAGTGCAGCTAACTATGAGTTTAGGAAAGAGGCCAACCTCACATCCAGATGCCCATGATAGAGACATACTGTGAACCATCTTGGCTTCCAGCTGCTAAGCTTCCTAGGACTGTTCTTTTTGTTTGTTTGTTTATTTGTTTGTTTGAAGGGCAGCCTCTCACAAGTTTAGACCAGGAGGAAGGGAAGCTTCCCCTAAGTGTTTGTAACTCCCTTTGAAGTTTGACATTGTGAGCAGGTCTCACAACGCGCATTACAATAAATTTGCAATATCTTTTTTTTTAATTACTCACATTACAAAAATATTCTGTTTTGGAGAAGTTGTATTGCTATGTTTCATGAACTGGAAACATATAAGCAATCTGATAGAGAGGTTTAGCCTAAAAGGCAGCCTATATTTGTTCTGAATAAATAAAGCCAATAAAACTAGGTCTTGAGTTTTTATATCAGCATTCTTTGGTACGTATTTCCAGCTGTATGCTGAACACTTGGTTTTGAGGAGTGTTTCCCACATTTTAACATATATATATATATATATATATATATATATATATATATATATATATATATATATATGGACAGAGGTATATTAAAAATGCATCTCAGCTCTTCAGAACTATTTTTTGTTTGATATAGAAAACCTTAATAAAAATGTCTGATGAAATTAACACCAGCAATTTATAAAATGGCAGACAAACAAGAAACAGAAAAAAACACGCAAATCAGAGACATAAGATCATTTTTCTTTGACTCCAATTTTGAGATCATCTGGGAACACCAATCTTTCTCCTTCTTCTTCTTCTCCTTCTTCTTCTTCTTCTTCTTCTTCTTCTTCTTCTTCTTCTTCTTCTTCTTCTTCTTCTTCTTCTTCTTCTTCTTCTTCCTCCTCCTCCTCCTCCTCCTCCTCCTCCTCCTCCTCTTTGTCTTCCTCCTCCATTCTTTCATGTTTTTAAAGGGTTAAAGTCATAGAGTTGGAAGGAGACCTACAGACTGATCCAACCTCTTGCTCCTTGTAGGAATCCGCCTTGGGGCATATTTAATCAAAGATGCCTTGAAGCAATTTACAGCTAACTTCCCTCTTCCAGATTTGATAGCTCCATTACCACAGAACTTATGGATAAGGAAATATATCCTAAAATTCCAAGAGAATCTATCTTTCTGTATTTTATGACTGTCATTTTTTTTGTCCTGTACTACAGAACAGTAGTAAACAAATTGTGGCTTTTTGTTTTGGTGTCAGAACTACCATCTTTTGCTCCAGCTTTGCTTTGCTAGATGTCAGCCTGCCATAAACTATGGGGGGAGAGAACTGGGGAAAAGGGGAAAACCCGAAACTAAGCACTGGGGAAGAATGGAAAGGGGGAAAATTAATTGGGAAACTTTTGTGTGCACAACCCCAGTTCTGGCTTTGATTTACTGTAACCACTTGGCTTTTTAGTAAAAGAATTCTTTTTGTTAGATATGGAGTCGAGAATATTTGTTTCCTAGAAGACCAAGTTGGGGTAGATCTGACATCTTTAGATTCTTGAACTGTTCTATCATAGCCTCCATCAATTGTTTTCTTCTATGGATAAATATATCCATGTTCCTCCATCTCTCTTAATTTTACAGTCCATTGACCATTTTCAGTACCCATATTTGCATTTCTTCTACTGAAGTGTCTAAATTTCCTACAGGATAGTCTAGGAAACGATATAAACTTTAAGACATTTTTGAGGAAGGGGGTACCTTTGAGTCAGTCTTGATTCCTCATGACTGCCTGGACAAGTCCCTATAGTTTTCTCAGCAAAATTTTGGAAGCGGTTTGTCATTGCCTCCTTCCTAGGGCTGAGAGAGAGGAACTGGCCCAAGGTCATCCAGACGGCTTTGTGCCTAAGATAGGACTAGAACTCACAATCTCCCAGTTTCTAGTCTGATGCTTTAACCACTGCATCATACTGGCTGTCATACTGAGAGTGAAGTCTGACTAATGCATAAAGTGGAACTATTAGTTCCTATGATTTGCAAACTGTTTTTGTTGAAACCCTATTTGCATTTTCTGTAGTCATATCACACAACTGAGTCATAGCAGTTTATGATGCACTGGAATTCCAGTATGCTTATCACATACACAATTACAAAGCCTTGCACTTCGTGGTGAGTATATGGATGGGGAGGACACAGGTATGAAGTTGTATGTCTATAATATTTGTAATTTTATACTTTTGTGATTTTACTGGCGCTCATCTCTGTGTAATATTCAACTTCAAAATAGCATGAACTGTAATAAATTCAATTCACTAACTTATCTTACAACAAAGACACACACACAAGCACACACGGATTTGTGAAGAAGAGACCAAAATTTTGTGCACATAACTGCACAACATGCTACAATTCCTACCCATATTAGAAATTATATCTACGCTGACATAAAATTGTACCTCTGTCATACACATATGCAAAAGTAACAAGTTTGATATGACTTACAAGAAGGGATGAATTGTTTGCCAAACCAGATTGATCTAGGTTTTTCAGGAATGCAAGGAACAACAAATGCAGTGGTTAGTCCAAGCTGCCAGACATTACTAAAAATGCAGGTTGTAGAAAGATCTTAATGGAGAGCAAGAGGGGCTAAATTTTTCCCAAGTATATTGGACATTAATAAGTATTAAGTTGGTTCAGGAAATAATACCAGGGTGGGAGGCCCAGATCTGGAAGGCCAATCAGAATTGGTCACAAAGCATCACACACGGGCATAATCTCAAACTGACAGGAGGGAAGTTCAAAAGTAACGTTAGAAAGTATGACTTTACAGAAAGAGCAGTGGAAGCTTGGAACCAACTTCTAGCAGAGGTAGTGGGCTAATAGAGTAACTGGGTTTAAACATGCTCGGAATAACACGTCTATCATCTGATATAAGTAAGTGAGTAAGTAAGTAAGTAAGTAAACAAATAACTGCATAAATACTATTTATAGAATAATAGAATAACAGAGTTGAAATGGACCTTGCTCAAGCAGGAAACCCTATATCATTTCAGATAAATGGTTGTCCAATCTCTTCCTAAAAACTTCCAGTGTTTTGCAATTTCTGGAGGCAAGTTGTTCTACTGGCTAATTATTCTAACAGTCAGGAAATTTCTCCTTAGTTTTAGGTTGCTTCTCTCCTTGATGAGTTTCCATCCATTGCTTCTTGTCTTGCCTTCAGGTGCTTTGGAAAATAGCTTGACCCCCTCTTCTTTGTGGCAACTCCTGAGATACTGGATAACTGCTATCATGTTACCCTTAATCCTTCTTTCCATTAAACTAGACATACCCAATTCCAGCAACCGTTCTTTATATGTTTTAATCTCCGATCCCCTGATCATCTTTGTTGCTCTTCTCTACGCTCTTTCTAGAGTCTCAACATCTTTTTTGTTTGCCTGGTTTATGTTTCGGGACCGCTCCCTAGGCACCTATTACTATTGGTACTGTACTATCTGTTTTTATAACAACAACAACAATAATAAAGTTGGAAGGGACCTTGGAGGTCTTCTAGTCCAACCCTCTGCTCAGGCAGGAAACCCTATATCATTTTTCTACAGTTCTATTTCTATTTGCAGATCTTGTGATTTTTCCAGTGCTTTCTTTTCCATTCTGCTGCTTATAGGAACTGCCATTTCGACTGTTCAGACTTTTTTGTCTTTCTTATCAACGATTGTTCTAGCTAATTGTTCTTAGCATAAATGACATTCTATTTTTTTTTTGTATTCATTTTTCATAGACCTAATCTTTTTTGATTAGGTTAATTAGCAAGTATACAATATGTGCAATATCGATAACATGCTGTAAAATCTGCCTTCTCCAACCCTATTTTGTTAATTGTTTGTTCATTTATTTCCAGCATTTACAAAGCTGACCAATTCAACCAATGTGACTCTGGGAAACATACAACAATAATAAATATTTAACTAGAAAATCAATCACATATAAAAAAATAGTTGTCATGGAGGATATAACCAAAATACCAGTTTATCAGGATTCTGACAAGCGTGAGAAATTAGGAGTCCAGGCAATTCAAAGGAACATATAGCAATAGCAATAGCACTTAGACTTATATACCACTTCATATTGCTTTATAGCCCTCTCTAAGCAGTTTACAGAGTCAGCATATTCCCCCCAACAATCTGAGTTTACCAACCTTGGAAGGATAGAAGGCTGAGTCAAGTTTGAGCTGGTGAGAATCGAACTTCTAGCAGTCAGCAGAATTAGCCTGCAATACTGCATTTGAACCACTGTGCCACCACGGCTTATATAGGCTTATTGCAAGCTTAAAGCTCTCTACAAGAATCTGAACTACTAACAGTCAAGGCAAATTGGTGGTAGGTAAAAGTCAATGGAATTTAAGGTGAGCTAGATTTACATCTCTTGTGGGCACGAAGGGGCTCATGACTGATGACGCATTTGACCCCTTCCTTGGTTTCAGCCTGCTCATCTCCTACGGATTCTATCTACTATTCTCTTTAGTCCCCCCCATCTTGCGTAAGGATGTTCCTTATTAACCCCTGTGATGGCCACACTTTCATATACATTAGACTGCCTTTATTCGTGGTGTTTATTTTCTCATATTTTTAATGACAATAATTTTGACATAATGTAAAAGCACAGGTGGGGCAGGGATCCTGGAATAGAAAAGGAGCCATCCATAGATGCTTTGGCACTTCCAAGCCACTTTGGGGGATCCAAATCATAGATATCAATACTGGATTGAATAATCATGAGACCATCTTTATGGGATGAGTCTCTATGCATCAGTCTCAGGACAAGTCATGAATTCCTAGTGCATAAGCCTTATGAAGAGCCTAAATTAATTTGGTCCTTGTATTCCCCATGATGATGTTGGAGGAGACTCTTGAGAGTCCCTTGGACAGCAAGGAGATCAAATCAGTCAATATTAAAGGAAATCAACTGTTCTTTGGAAGGATAGATATTAATGCTGAAGCTGAAATACTTTGGCCACCTAATGAGAAGAGTGGACCTTGATGTTGGGAAAGTTTGGAGGCAAAAGGAGAGAGGGACAGCAGAGGGTGAGATGGTTAGATAGTGTCTTTGACAATGAACATGAATTTGGGCAAACTCTGGGAGACAGTGGAGGGTGAGGGGGAGCTGGCTTGCTTTGGTCCACAAGATTGCAAAAAGGTGGACACAACTTAGGAACAATTTCCCCATGGTAGCACGTCAGGGGGGAAAACATTTAAAAGTGGACAGTAATTTTTCAACTGGTCTGAGAAGACAAATCTTCCCTTCTAGAAATCTGCTATATGAATGGTTGAGGTTTTATGGAAATAGACTTATTTGCATTTACCAGTAGAGAAATCCCAAAGGACCTTTCAGTAGGGATGGTATGCGGTGTTTATATTAATCGATTTAATTAATCTCAAGCTTTACTTTATGGAGTGGCTTCATTCTATTTTATCCACGTAACAAACTTGTTTGGTGGATTAATTGAGAATTTATGGACCAAGGGTTAGCAGTGAGTTTTATAGAAATTGATCTCCTGTACAGCTTGTCTAACATTTTATATTTCACTAAATTTCTTTCTTTCTTGTTGACATTTGTATGGGTAAAAATTTAAAGACCATAATCTGGGTTCGTGGATACATGAAGGTTAAATCCTGCAAAATGTAATCCAGCTGTGATACATTGCTTCTTTAAATGGGAATATTGGAAGGATAATATCCATTTATTTTTCCAATACTCACTGGAAGTTAAATAAATATGTTTTCTATTATCATATGATTCATCCATTCTACTTCAGCAGGAAATAGACATGTGGAGGGCAAAGGGTTGTTGCAGGAGCAGAATTACTCTTACTATAAGTTGGTATATTTATAAATTTCCATAAGCTTAAGGTTGTACCTGTTTTGCTTGGATAGATGTTTGAGATTATCTGTAACTCATGAATATAAATAGTTACCACGATCTAATAACGTTTCTGGAACCCTGGAGCTGGGAACAACAGCCGTACAATAAAAAGGAATCTTCTAGAAATCAACAACCCTGAAAGAATCTAGTGTCACATTCTTGAGGATGTCAGATTAAACTAACATGTGCCAGTCAATATTGGTACACTGTGACCCTTGGTGCTTCCGAAGCAAAACTATTAAGTCCAACTATTTTCTCCTGTAAGCACTTATCTGTAAGGATGGCTAGCATGTCCTCTGAAGCAGATATTGAAACTGATTGGACAATAGGTAGACACCAGACAGAGGCCTGGGGGGCGACCTCTAGAAATAAGGGGAGAAAAAAAATCTTAATCTGCAATACAATACAGCTCTCTTGAAACCCTATCATTTTCACTTCCCATGCGTCTGCTGCCTGGCTGTGAATGGATTTGAAAAGGAATGGTTAGTGGTGAAAATTGGATCAGAGCTAACATTCTCTCATTTTTATCAGCAGCTGCCAAAGGTCATCTGACATAATAGCTGATGAATTCAAGCCCAGTGGATTTCATTTGCAATTTTCAATTTACAGAGGCCTCCAAACCCCACCGTGATAAAAGCTTCTCCCATCGTGGCCTGTCACAAACATCAAGGAAACCTCACAAACCCCACAAGAAAAGAAATAGGAGTGCTGTGCAGCATCACAGCCGCAGATAAGGCGTACAGGAAGACACGGCATCACAGTGAAAGGTGTGTGGTTGACTCTCTAAATGCCAATTGTAATCAAAAGACTATGAAGAGCAATCAAATAACTTATACAGAATAACATCGTGGCAGTGTGTGCATGCATCCATGTATATACCCTTGACAGAAACAGAGAATCTCTTTCTTTCTCCTTCCCTTCTTCCTTTATTCTTAAGTCTGAAATTTGTTCTCCAGTCTCTTGCCCGACATCCCACAGACGCAAAGTATATTTATTTAGATGTGGAAAGTTCTGTAGAATTGTTACACTTAACCTAATTGTATTCTACATTTTAAAAGATTCTTAAGATCCACCAATAGGATAAATGACCCACTGACAGCACAGGAGAGAGGAATATTTAATTGAACACATATTTTTACAACTGCTTGCTCTTAAAAGAAAAAAAAAACCACACACTTCTGTTCCACAATTTGAATTTTGAAATGAAAATCCAATAATAAACGATGATAGATTTAGAGGTTTTTGTAAGAAAAACAACAACAACAGGAGGAAAAGATATTTATATTATTGCCTAAACATTGACTATGGCATTTTACCAACTGCCTTCAATTTTAGCAAACCTGCTTGCAATTTTAACTTTTTTTTTAGAAGCATTTAAAATGTTAAAAAATGAAGTTGAACATCTTTGCAATTCTGTACCGTTTGAATTTTTAGGGTTGTGCAATTTTTTTTTTCATTTCTTGATATTCTTTCTTAATTTAGGAATAAGAATACGAATGCCAGCCTGGCATTATTTTAGGTTCATGGCTTTTAAATGTACAGCTATTGGTAGGACTGCCTCTCTCACATTGTTTCTGCTTGGCCCACCAAATGTAACAGAGAGGGCACAAGGTACCATTTCGATGGACCCAGGAATTGCTTCCTCTGTGACAGCGCATGCCCTGTGAAAATAGCATCCCATGACCCTGTTAGTCTTTTGTAAATCATTAACAGCCTGGCTGTTCCCCCAGGTGTTTTGGCCAGGAAGCTAGGCAAAACTTTTATGAGTTGAGTTTATTGTTTTGACCTCAAGCATCATGGCTGAGATGGTTAAGTGTTGCTTTAATCATGTATGTCGCTGCCCATCATGGGCGGCCATATACATCAAATATAAATAAAGTCTTGCAGAAAATTGCCATAGTATTTTTCCAGTATGTTGGAAGCAGGACATCTCATGGAGAAAAAGAGGGTAATAGTCAGCTTCCCATTAAAACTGTCAAGTTATCCAACTTCCTTTTATTCTAAGATCCCAGTAATGGATAAAATGAATGAAAATCCAGAAAAGGCATTCCTAGCATGATTATCTGTATGCCAAAGCCACTGGGTTTTATCCAGCAAATGTTTTATTTTTAGTTTTGTCTAAGAGACTGCTCTGATGTCCAGAACTTCTGATCCAACAGAATAAACTCAACTTCTCTGCTCTGTATGGACTTCATGCAAACTGTATTGCCAACACAGGGCAAAAACAATCAGTCTATTGAACATCGTTCTGTTTATCAAGCTTGAGAGTGAAGATGAATAAATGCATAACCATTTTGATCAGTTAGTCCAAAATCATACATTCAGCTGCTGAAAATAATGCAAAGCAAATATATTTAAAGAAGGGGGAAAGATAGACAAGAAAGTTATCTTTACTTTCTGCTTTAAAAAAAAAATTCATTAAGATAAGGTGACCAACCGTCCTTAGGGAGGACAGTCCTCCTTTTGTAAGGTCTGTCCTCCCTCGAAAAGTGTCCTCCTACATGTCCTCCTTTTTGATATTTGAAGACTAATCTGCAGGGCTTTTTTTTCTCATAGAACGCTCAGAACAGCGTTCCGGTATCTTTTTTTGATGTTTTTTTTTCAACTTTTGCATGAGCTGTGCTACTCTCCCTATTGGCTTTTGAAAGCCAATAGGAATTGCTGCTGAGTGCGCCAAAACACTTGGCTGGCAAACTTTGCACATGCAAGTTGTCTGCAGCGAAGGCGAATTGGCAGGAACTTTGCACCCCTCCCTGCTACCCAACTACACTATCTCCTAGACCTAGTTAGTTCCGAAGATACTTGGAGGAGACTGGAGCGGTAAGTTTCTCTTGATCTTCGGCTCTGCTAGGGCAATAATGGGTGCGGGTGCAAGAGGCAGGGGTGGCGGGGGTGCTGCGGCTGGGGGTGTGAGGGGCTGCAGCGGCTGGCTGCCCCCCGTGCTGTGGGAGCCGTGGGGCTCTCTCTACATGGGGCTGTGCAGGGTGGGCGGTGGTGCTGGCGGGGCGGCTGCAGGCAGGGTGTGTTGACAGTGGGCTGCCCCCTGGGGCCGGAGCCGCGCAGCTGGTGCTTTGGGAGCTGCGGGGCCCGCTCTACATGGCAGGGCAGCAGTGCTAGTGGGGCGGCTGCAGGCAGGGGTGCGGCGGGCGGTTGACCTTCCATGGGCCGAGCCAGCTTTTACGATATTTTTTTCTTCAATTTATTTGTGTCCTCCTTTTCATTGTAAAAAAGTTGGTCACCTTAATTAAGAATAATTGAAGCAGCTATGGTGTTTCCCCTTACTTGTATCATGCCTCACTGCTCCTGATAAACAATTCATTACAGCTTCTTTTATACCATTAATGGTCACATCAAAAGCCTTAGCTAAATGACAGAAGTTTATAGGCTGATTGCTCCAGGCTTTCAAAGAGGTTATTTTGCCCCGGGAAAGGACCTAAGCAAAGATTTCTATTGTGCAACCCAGTTTATTTACTTTCCAATATATGGAGTGGCTGAATTTGCAATGCATCCAGAACCACCATGGGACTGAAGCTTCTTATCTTATTGCTACAGGCAAGGATTGCATATAAGGCAGCCCTTCCTAAACTTAGCGCCTTCCAGGCTCTTTTTGCCTACAATTCCCAGAATTCCTAAGGGAGCCATGTGGGCCATGCAGATCAAGCATTCTGTAAATTGCAGCCTAATACATTTGGAAGTTATCAAGTCGGAATTATCAAAGTCTAAGAATTTCAAGAGAAGCAGCAAAATGATACAAATCGAAATAGGCAGATCTACACAACACACTTCATCAGGTTTGGTCATCAACCTGATTTCTGAACTCCACACACAAATTAACAGAACAGGCTGGGGATAGCATCATACAATAAGCCCCTGAATTAGTCCAATCATACAATATACTGAGTGAAAAAGTAACAAAATGGATCTGAGTTTTCAATGCGGAACCACAAAAAAACTAAGCAGGTTTAATACGAACAAAACTAAATTTTCTCTGCAAATGTGTGTGCTCAACCTGTCGAACAGATTGCAAACCTATAGCCAGCTACTATGCAGGCAGTCCTTGACTTAACAATCCATTGCTAAGCAAGGCAGTTAGTGAGTCATGTCTGATTTTGGGATGTTTAAGTGACACACGTGTCGTTAAGTGAATTTGGCTTCCCCCATTGACTCTGTTTGTTGAAAGCTGGCTGTGAAGGTCACAGATAGTGACCAGGTGACCTTAGGATGCTGTAACTGTCATAAATACATGCACCGAAATTTTGATTTTGTGATCATGGGGAAGCTGTGATAGTTGTAAATGTAGCGACTAGTCATAAGTCACTTTTTTGAATGCCATTGTAACTTTGAACAGTTAGCAAACAAATGGTTGTAAGTCAAGAACTACTCTAAGATATTCTCCCAGTCCCATTCCTTTGGAAGATGTTTCCCCAAGAAACAGTCACACCATAAACAGGATACTTGAACTAATTCTAAGATACTGCGTAGTCAAACTTCAACCACGTTTATCTTATGCAAAGATATTGGAGACAATATTCCCTTTTGGCTTGAAACCAAGAATTTTTCACTGATGAAAAAACAGGACCCGTCTACAACAACTCTTCTAATGCTAAAAATGTGTTGCCCAAGCTTGCCCATCACACTGTGGTGGAAGCTTTTTTCCATAATTATATCCTTTTATTTATTTGTTTGCTTGCTTGCTTATATTTCATATTTCTTAACCGCCCATCTCCATCAGAGAGGGGTTCTGGGTGGTGATTTATTATGAAATAATTTGGCTTACATTTTTTAAAATATGTGTGACTTTGCTTCCCCCCCTTAAAATATGTTTATTTGTTTGTTGTTTGATTACTCTATTTGTATGGCCACCCATCCTGTCTAAGTAATCCAGGACAGCTTGCAATAGTTAAAAACAACAATCCAATAAAAAAGTTTAAAAACCAAATATGTAAAATAAATATCCAATAAAAAATTATATAAGAATAAAAGGCAATCTTCTAAAGCATTCTATAAAGACTTCAAAATATACCCCACAACACAGCATATGAAGAAATGCATCTTCCTATATATTCCCATTGTATCTTATGGTCGGTATCAGAGGATTTATTTTATTTTAATTTTTAAAATTATTTATCTGTTTATTTTTGATGCCTCTGAATCAGTGTTGACTTCTTTTGACGTCTGCAGTTTTTCTTGGCAAAGTTTTTCTGGAGTGGTTTGCCATTGCCTCCATCCTAGGGCACAAGGTCATCCAGCTGGCTTGTTTATTCAGATGTAATTATTTACACTGAATTATAAATAATGTAACTTAGTGAGAGGAAAAAGAAAGAAAGGTTGTTTAAAACAGCATAGGTATATTTTGCCCTTCAGCATGAGTTTGGAAATATATATTAAGTTAAATGAAATCCAGCAGATTTTCCATACAGTATAAAGCTATTTCATTCCATTATAGTAATAAATGGGCAGAATTCTTCTTCCTCAGATAATTATATATTGATTGATCACATGTATATGCCACTGAACCATAATTGACTCATGGAGGCTTACCATAAAGCAGAAGTAATAAAACAACCAAACCAAATATACAGGTATAGTATAGGGGGTACCTTCCTCAATAGTAGTAACTGTGAGAGGGATCTCTGAGTCCTAGTGGACAATCATTTAAATATGAGCCAGCAGTGTGCTGCAGCTGCCAAAAAAGATAGAATCAAGATCACATGAAGTGTTAATACCACTTTACAATGCCTTGGTAAGGCCACATTTGGAATACTGCATCCATTTTTGGTCACCACAATGTAAAAAAGATGTTGAGACTCTAGAAAGAGTACAGAGAAGAGCAACAAAGATGATTAGGGGACTGGAGGCTAAAACACATGAGGAACGGTTGCTGGAATTGGGTATGTCTAGTTTAATGAAGAGAAGGACGAGGGGGGACATGATAGCAGTGTTCCAATATCTCAGGGGCTGCCACAAAGAAGAGAGAGTCAAGCTATTTTCCAAAGCACCTGAAAGCAGGACAAGAAGCAATGGATGGAAACTAATCAAGGAAAGAAACAACCTAGAACTAAGGAGAAACTTCCTGACTGTTAGAACAATTAATCAGTGGAACAACCTGCCTCCAGAAGCGGTAAATGCTCCAACACTGGAAGTTTTTAAGAAGAAGCTGAACAGCCATTTGTCCGAAATGGTATAGGGTTACCTGCCTGAGCAGGAGGTTTGACTTGATGACCTCCAAGGTCCCTTCCAACTTTATTATTATTATTATTATTATTATTATTATTATTACAAAATTAGAAGATCAGAGAAACAAACTAAATTAATTAATTAGCAAATCAAGTCTAGTTCTGAGTAGCACTCAATCAATCTCCAAAAACGTCCCTCTGAAGAGTTTAGCCTTCACTACTTCCCAGAAGGATAACAGCAAAGGGCCCATTCTAGTTTTTGAAGGAGTCCTTACAGAAAAACAACATTTTTTGTCTCTATCACCCTCCCTCACAAATTTAAGGTGCCAATTCTGCCATATGATTATAATGAACATTTTGAAAAATGGATCTTTGAATTCTTGGGATGAAATTTGATTTTTTAAAAATGCAATTATTTAATCCATTTACTTACTTCACTTATATGCACTCCTCTACATATTTCAAGTAGAACAAGAGACAATGACCTTTGTAGGAAAAGAGCAGGCTGAGTTGGAAGGTGGAGTCAAATGCACCATCAGTTTGGAATCCTTGCGCTCCTACAAGAGACTTTAGTCCAGCCCAACCTGAATTCCATTGATTCTTATCTAGTGCCAAATTAGCTTTGGCCATTAATTGACCATTCTTCAGTGCTCTGAACTCAACAAATGTTCCTGGTTATCTGCTCCCGACAACCTTCAACTGAATCTTTCATCAAAATCAAAGAAGAATATCCTTCTGTCCATACAAGAGTAATAAACTAACTTCAGATCCAGGACAAACTGGATGAAACATACCCTAATGCTTACCTCCCTCTCACTACAAGCCACCAAGTGACTGATGGTTCTACTGTGTTTCACAGGGCTTAATTTCAAGGTAATTGAACAGTGATCACACAGGGTTATAGCCTTAAAGACACAAAGATGTACTCAAACTACCTGTCTCTTGTTTTAATCACAACAACACCAGAGGGATAAAACAGTCATGGGAATCAGGGTGCTGCTGTTTATCCTGTTTATCCATGTATGCTAAGTATCAATTCATTGCTTTTCTCTTTCTGTTCTTTTGGTACTAGACCAACACATGGATGTGTGTTGGCAAGCATAACTTCTTGATAATAGCTGTGTCAATAAAAGAACATATTGTGTTTTAATGAAGACAGGTTCCTCAAAAATATAAAACAAATATGTGCAAATCAGGAAAAGCATCTGTTTCGATAAAGAAAAACATTGGTATTTATGAACAAATGAACAGAATTTCTTTTTCCATAACTCATGTAGATTTTGGGTAAGTGCAATAGAGGTATTAACATTTCCCTGAAAAAAAGACCAGATCTTATATTACTTTTTGCTCCAAAAGACGTATTAGGGCTAATGTCTTATTTTTTCATGTACAGCAATCTATATTTATTCAAATAAATAATATCAATAATATTATTTATTTATATTTAATTATATATTAATATTATAATATAATTATATATTAATATTATATGTTGCAACGGACGTACTAAATGTATAGTATATCAATGAAGGGTATAAGTCAGGGGTAGGCAACCTTGGCTCTTTTATGACTCGTGGACTTCAACTCCCAGAATTCCTGGGCCAGCATGGCTGGCTGAGGGATTCTGGGAGTTGAAGTCCACAAGTCTTAAAGTTGCCAAGTTTGAAGACCCCTGAGTTAAGGCAGACCAGAAAGCAGGAGATAATGAGTTCAAGTCCCATCTTAGGCATGAAAGACAGTTGGGTGACTTTAGGCCAGTCTCTCTCTCTCAGCCCAACTTACCTGACAGGATTGTTGTGAGGAAAGTATGAGAAGAAAGGTATGTTGGAGCTGTTTGCCGTCTTGAGTTATTTGTAAAAGTAATAAAGGCGGGATACAAAAAAAATAAATATAAAATATATTGAATATCTGACTAGAGATCCTGATGCAGGCAGATAAGCAGCCAAAAAACCTGAGGAAAGTATTATAAACTAAAATTGACAAGTGGTCAGATTCCATGGCAAATAGACAGAGGGGCAAAACATGACAAGACCAAGTTCACATTTGAATATTGGAGCTTTATAAGAACCGGTGAGACTTGATTCATGATTATTCTGGCTGGCAATGAAACTTGGAGAACACTTTTTTTGAGACTCAGAGCTTAGTGTATCTGACTTCCTGAGAACCAAAGTCTCTGTAAACACTAGATTCTAGTCTATTGGAATTCCCGTTTGAAGCATGTGTTTTGTGGTGCTTCATACCACATGAAAACCTTATGAATTATGCCTTCTAGGGAGAAAGACACGCTACCTGAAAGAATCATTTGAATTTAACACCAGGAAATTAGGGGGCAAGTTCTGACTATTGCTGAGATGTAATAGTTTTCAAATGAAAGAACGAGTCCTTCTGTTATTGATCATGGCACGGTGCATGATACAAAAAAAAATGTATGGAAAGCACACTAAGATCTCTTCTGGTTTCTGAGCCATTAGCAGATACTGCTGGGTACTTTCAAGTATTTCCTCCACAAACACGGGGGTTTAAGCGTGTTCTTTTCCTTGCATCCATGCCGAGATTCTTATCGTTCTATCAAAACTTTGTTCTCCAATTTGCTCTACAATTGCAGACGCATATATCTTTCACAGCTTCCTAGTTAATACAGCCTTTTTATTTTTTAAAAGGCTAGCTATTGTTTATATTTCCCATTGCTTACATAGGACTGGCTTATGTACATCTTCTTGGGCTGAGGGGAAGCAAACCGGACATCTTAAACTGATCCTTTCTGCTTTTGGTTTTGGAAAATGATTTCTTGTAATGTGGCTTAAAACTGGATAACTTGACAAGACCACCCTTGGAATTCTGCATCCAGTTCTGGTCACCACGATACAAAAAGATGTTGAGACTCTGGAAAGAATGCAGAGAAGAGCAACAAAGATGATTAGGGGACTGGAGACTAAAATATAATACAGCTGATGATGAACTGCACATACATGTACAGTATGACGAACAGTTGCAGGAATTAGGTATGTCTAGTCCAGGGGTAGGCAACCTTGGCTCTTTTATGACACGTGGACTTCACCTCCCATGAGATTGAAGTCCACGAGTCATAAAAGAGCCAAGGTTATCTACCCGTGGTCTAGTCTAACAAAGAAAAGGAATAGGGGTAAAATGGTAGCTGTCTTCAAATATTTGAGGGGCTGTCACAGAGAAGGAGGAGTCAAGCTAGTCTCCAAAGCACCTGAGGGCAAGACAAGAAGTAACAGATGGAAACTTACTAAGGAGAGAAACAACTTAGAACTAAGGAGAAATTTCCTGACAGTGAGAACAATTAATCAGTGGAACAGCTTTTCTTCAGAAGTTATGGGTGCTCCACAGCACTGGAGGTTTTAAGAAGAGATTGGATAGCCATTTGTTTGGAATGGTATAGGGTCTTCTGTTTGGGCAAGGGTTGGACTAGAAGACCTCCAAGGTCCCTTCCAACTTGTTGTTCCAGTGAATCTGGCTTCCTCATTGACTTTGCTTGTCCGAAGGTCACAAAAGGTGCTCACATGACCTCTGCAACCCTCATAAATACAAGCCAGATGCCAAGCACCCAGATTTTGATTACATGACCATGGAGCTGCTGCAATGGTCCTAAGTTTGAAAAATGGCCATAACTCACTTTTTTTCAGTGGCATTATAACGTTGAAATGTCATTAAGTGAATGGTTGTAAGTTGAGGACTACCAGTACTCATTTTTGAAGCATTTACACTAGTCGTCAGCTAAAGTCACCTGGCTGTAATACATTTTATCATTCAAAATCAAATACCTGTGATGGGATCTCTGAGGACTGTTGCAATCGTATAGACCAGGGGTGGGGAACCTTGGCTCTTTTATGACTCGTGGACTTCAACTCCCAGAATTCCTGAGCCAGCCATACTGAGGGGAAAGGGAGAGTTTCCAAGCTGAGCCATGCTGGCTCAGGAATTCTGGGAGTTGAAGTCCACAAGTCATAGAAGAGCCAAGACTGCCTACCCCAGGTATAGACCAGTGTTTATCAACCTTGGCAAGGTGAAGATATTTGGACTTTGATTCCCAGAATTCCCCAGCTGACTATGCTTGCCAAGGTTGAAAAACACTAGTATAGACCAGTGGTTCTTAACCTTTTTGAACGAATTGCCCCCTTGAGCCAATGAGGAAGTTGTCATCGCCCCCCTCCCCTAACATGACCTCTCAATCACAACATAGGAAATAATTCTTCAATTTATGCAAACACTTTTTTTGTTTTCTTTAAAATTGTCATCAGGATATATCGATGCAAATAATTTATTTCCAGCCTTTTTCCCATATCTCCCATATTCTGGCCAAGGGCGCGCCACTGTATGGGTAGAGGCTGCTGCGCAATGCGCATGAAGATAAGCGATGCATATCCACGTATGTACAGCATTCTGTACAGAAGCTAGCTGGAGGAACATTTGAAAACACAATTCAATCCACTAATAGCGATCATCTGATGTTTTGGTATGACAGATATACAGCAATTCACTGTATGAAAAAATCTCAAAGGTGTCCCCAAAACTTCTCGCTCCATCGCTTCCATATCGCCCCCTTTTCGTTCCTTCGCCCCCTTGAAAAACGAAATTGCCCCCCGGTGGGCAATATCGCCCAGGTTAAGAACCACTGGTATAGACTATACAAGGTAAGCATTTATCTAGGAATTAATCCAGCAACTCTAAATGATGCCCCCGCATGAACTAGTCATATTGACTCTGTTGCCTCTCAGAATGTGCATTTAAAGTTTTTTATTATTAGACTTCTGTATTGCCCATCTAGGCAGCCTCCAGTCATGGAAATAAAACGCCATATAAAACATTAAAACAATAAATAAGAACCATACAGTTAAAATAAATCAGATAAAATTAAACTAATCACAATGGAAAGGAGAGGAGCAAAGTGCCCATGAAGAGGAGATGGGGTTCGACTAATCCAGGAGTAGGCAACCTTGGCTCTTTTATGACTCGTGGACTTCAACTCCCAGAATTCCTGAGCCAGCATGGCTGGCTCAGGAATTCTGGGAGTTTAAGTCTACGAGTCATAAAAGAGCCAGGGTTGCCTACCCCTGGACTAATCCATTAATCACCTCCAACATGCTCCTCTCCCATTGGAGCATCAGGTCAGCTGACAGAACCAGGTCTTCAACTCTTTCAAAAGGGGGTTGGCAGGGGCAGGATATTACAAAGGGCAGGTGCCATAGCAGAAAAGGCTCTTCTCTGAATCCTGCCAGCTGGAATTCCTTGACTGATGGAATATGCAGAATGCCTTCTCTGCCAGTGTGGGTGAGGCAGGGGTCATCCCATCAGGATGAAACTGGCCCCTGAGATAAACTGGGTCCATGCCACAAAGTTCAATATTGATGGCTTGTACTGATGTTCGATTGGCGACTACCAAGCTCATGCCCCTAGTAGCTATCTCAGTAAGTTCTACTCAAATCCTTGTCACCATCAAACCTGACTAGAACAGCCAGAGCCTATAGAACAAGTGAAAGAAGGAGTGCAAGATCAGAAGATGTGGAGAGACCTGGCCCAAAGAATTGCCAAGAGTCAGACATGACTGAATGGATATCATCGTTATTATCATCGTCGTCATCATCATCATCATCATCCTCATCCTCATCCTCATATCCTTGTTGGACAGCTCAAAATCCATTTGGTTTGCTTGCTTGTGTGAATGTCTATGGAGATTCTTTGTCATCCAGGTCATGGTTGTCCCAAAGGTGCTTCTTTGTCATCCAGGTCATGGTTGTCCCAAAGGTGCTTCGTTGTCATCCAGGTCATGGTTGTCCCAAAGGCAACTGGACTTTGTTTTTTCTTGAAGATGTTTCACTTCTCATCCAAGAAGCTTCTTCAGTTCACTTCACTTCTTCTTCAGGAAAAACAAAGTCCAGTTGCCTTTTGAAAAAGCACCTTTGGGGTTGGCTATTGCAGTTCTGCAAAGGTGGATGGATCCTGGCTATGGGTTACATCCTAGAAAGGCCCTGTGGACAGCTCACTTCTTCCATGCAACCCTTTTTCCCTGCCAACACAGGCTTATTGGTAACGATCCAATAATAAGCCCGATTACAGTTAGCCCTGGGAGACATGACAGAAAGAGAGTCCTCATCTCGTATTAATTGCTAGCATTGAAACTATGCCACATCTCTTGAAGCTAGATGTTGCTTAGTATCCCTTTGATATGATAATGACATGCTTCTTAGCAGATGAATATGCAAATGAAAAGCAGTAATTTGGTGGCATGCACCTGCTGACACCGCACTGCCATGCTTACTGGCGTCTCTGTAACACTGCAGCTACACAAAAGCAGCACAGAGGTAAAATTAAATTCTAATGTCGTCTATATTAAACAGATGCTTCCACTCTTCTTTGCCTATCTACTTTCTACGGGGGCTTGCCGTTGGAATCTCGGCTCTCCCTTTGTGCAATTAGTGGACATTTGTGAGCTGTACACAGAAACATACTCAGAGGCTTTTTAAGGACTCTGTTTTTAAAGGAACGGCTTACATGTGTGGCACCCTGAAAGAGGAATACTGAATACTGATGCGTTACATCTGAAAGAGGAATTTTGAATACTGATGTAGTGTTAAGAGCCCTTCCTTCATCCCCTGTATATAGACAGAAAGGGAGCTGCCTGTTCAAGGTATTTTGGCAGCCAAAGGAGATATAATAGCAGCAGAGATTCCAGAGGAACAGCTCGGAGAAATCTGGTTCAAGAAAGCAGAAAAAGCATCTTATGTTTTGCAAGCCATGGCTTGTTTATATCTGATACAACAGGCTTGTACGAGTTCATGTGTAATGTTACAGGTCTCATAGGTTTTGCAGCAGTTTATTTCCCCCTAGGATCAAAATCACATGAAGTGTTAGTACCGCTATATAAAGCCTTAGTAAAGCCACATCTGAAATATTGCATCCAGTTTTGGTCGCCCCATTACAAAAAAGATGTTGAGAAAGAATAAGAGAAGATCAACTAAGATGATCAAAGGCCTGGAGACTAAAACATATGAAGAACGGTTGTAGGAATTGAGTTTGGCTAGTCTAGAGATAAGAATGACTAGGGGTGACATGACAGCAGTCTCCCAGTATTTGAGGGGCTGCCACAAAGAAGAGGGGGGGGGGTCAACCTATTTTCCAAAGCACCAGAAGGCAGCACAAGAAACAATGGGTGGAAACTAATCAAGGAGAGAAGCAACTCGGAACTAAGGAGAAACTTCCTAACACTGAGAACAATTAACCAGTGGAATAGCTTGTCTTCCAGAAGTTGTAGGTGCTTCATCACTGGAGGTTTTTAAGAAGAGATTGGACAGCTACTTGTCTGAAATGGTATAGGGTTTCTGAGTGAGAAGGGGGTTGGATTAGAAGATCTCCAAGGTCCCTTCCAGGTCTATTCTGAATTGAATTGAACAGCAGTAGGGATTCCAGAGAAGTAGCTATGAGAAAGAGTCCATTAAAACTCAGCATTCAAATGAATGTGGGCAAACAAATGCCTTCAAGCAAGTCTACAAATAGTGAGTCACACTCTCTGCATTTAGTAGTCACATACAGTGGTGGGATTCAAATATATGAACAATCGGTTCTCTGTGTGGATGCTGCTTCCGGAATTCAATTGTGGGCCTGGGCAATAAAAAATTAGTTACCGGTTCTGTCGAAGTGGTGTGAACTGGCTGAATTCCACCACTAGTCACATATAGCCTATATATACATATACAGGTAGCCCTCGACTTAGGACCACAATTTCCCAAAAATTCTGTTGCTAAGCAAGATAGTTGTTAAGTGAGTTTTGCCCCATTTTATGACCTTTCTTGCCATAGTTGTTAAGTGAATCACTGGAGTTGATAAGTTAGTAACACAGTTGATAAATGAATCTGGCTCCCCCATTGACTTCACTTTTGCAAAAGGGGATCACATGACCCCAAGACACTGCAACTGTCATAAATGTGAGCCAATTGTTAAGCATCCGAATTTTGATCTGGTGACCATGGGGATGCTGTGATGGTCATAAGTGGTCATAAGTCACCTTTTTCGGTGCCATAGTAACTTCAAACAGTCACTAAACAAATGGCTGTAAATTGAGGACTATCTGCAATGACTAGTAGCCCTTAGCAGATTATTTTTTTTTAATTTTATGAACTTACTTGATCGCTATCACTTGCACATTGTGTGAGAGAAACAGGAAGTAAACAAATCACACATAGCTATTTTATAATGCCAAGGTTTCTGGAATTCTTCTGTTTAAATCAGAAACATACTCATCTTTAAAGAAGAATTTAATCAAAACTCCTCAAGGGGAGAAAGAGAAGTTTTTCTCCCATCTCTCTTGGAGGGGAATAGAAGTTTAT
The DNA here is from genome assembly GCF_016545835.1 of Crotalus tigris. Lineage (NCBI taxonomy): Eukaryota > Metazoa > Chordata > Lepidosauria > Squamata > Viperidae > Crotalus > Crotalus tigris. Next base: position 87,561 of record NW_024100213.1, on the reverse strand, counting down.
GGACAAAAATTAAACATAGGCAATTTATTACAGGTCATTTTGCTAATTTAAGATCATACCTAATAGAGGCCTTGATTTACTCCTAATTATCATGTTTAGTATATTAATTGGAAATGTGTAATTAATTTTAAATTATATATTGAATTAAATTGAATATATTTCCTGTTAACTATCTTTAAATGTTGTGATAAATAGAAGTATTAGCAATGGAAGTAAAACAAAAACTAGCCTCTCTTAATTTTATCACAAAAACTTGGTAAAAAAGGAAGGTGGATAGAAAGAAATCATTAATGTGATAATAAAACAAAGATATTCATTCTGATCTTGTAATGGTCTACTCAAGATTTTTTTTCAAAAATAGTTAAGGAAAACAAAAAAAAAATTATAAAAAAGCCCAAGATAATTTCTTGCAGAGAAATGTTTCCTTTAGACATATCTTCAGGGTTATTTTCTGAGTTATCCTAACCATCAGCAGTTTCTGCTTTCCTCGGAGACGCCATTTTGATCCTCTCGATAAACTTCTGACTTTGGTGATTGAATGTTTCCTCGGAGTGTGACACAGTTCTCTTCTTTTTCGTGTTCATCTTCTTTGTTCAGAAACTGCAATGCTGGTACTGGAGATAATAGTCTCCTTTTCTTAAAGAAAATATTTGGAGAGAATAAAGGACAGCAATGTATGAACATTGCCTTATTGCATTCATTGGAGGAATTTGCCTTTTTCTTCTTCTTCTTCTTTCCAAAATTATTCAATTCCTTTTGAATTTGGGGGATAAAGCAAAACAACACCTTGGCTTTTTCTATTCCCTTCCCCATCCTCATCCATTCCAACCCTTCACATTTCTTTGTGACTGGTGGGTGGATCTCTGTGTTGTTGTTTTTTCCTTTCTTCTTTACAAAAAGTTCTCCTGTATGATTGCGGCACCAGAAGTCTTTCTCTTTAGGGTTCTGATCTTCTCTTCCTTGTGAGATGATGTTCAGCTGAAGATGCAAGAGATTCTGGCAGTCTTCAGACTTGAGGATGAGTTTGATGGCTCCACAGGGAGCCCTCGACTTACACCAGTTCATTTGGTGACTGTCTGAAGTTAGAACAGCATGGGAAAAAAATGACTTATGAATGAAGGCACATATACGTGTCCCAGGATAACAATGTGAATTGGGTTGGTCACCTGGACCAGAGATTCACTCTTCCAAATTTCGGACTCATGCTGGAGCCCATCTTCAGGGAATTTCTCTCCTGGAATACCAAGTTTCCCCCAAAATAAGATTCAATCTGTTTTTTTTTTCCTTTTGCTTCCAAAAGAGGCACCAGGTCTTATTTTCAAGAAGTGTCTTTTCCACTCATGTCGCTGAGGCAGCAGAGACAGCCCCGCCCAACCGGCCCACTTCTTCTGCAGCCAAAGAAACAGCTTCATTCTGCAGCTGAGAATGAAGCTCCGGTCTACATTTCGCAGTCAGAGGCCTTCTGGAAAGGCCTCTGCAGCCGGGAACCAAGCCACGGATTGAATCCATAGCTCATTTCTCGGCTGCAGAGGCCTTCCGGAAAGGCCCCTGACTGTGAAATGCAGGCCGGAGCTCCATTCTCAGCTGCAGAGAAGAAGCTCCATTCTCAGCTGCAGCTCCGTCGGCCGCAGAAGAAGTAGGCCAGCGAGGCAAGTGTCGATCCATGGAAGGCCTGGCTGCAATGGTAAGCTCCACCCCCACCCTAGCTTGATTTTTAGGCATGCGCTATGCCCCCAAACTAGGGCTTATTTTTGGGGTAGGGCTTATAGTAGGCCCATCCCCCCAAAATCAAGTTCGGGCTTATTTTGGGGGTAGGTCTTACTTTTGGGGAAACACTGTTCTGTGAGTCGTGTTTATGTGGTGCCTTCCTATTGGCTGCTTGGTGTGTTGATGGCTGGTGATTGGCTGTCATTATCTTGGGCTGCCAAAACCTTAGCTCCTTAGTATTTGATAGGCTGGTGGTAATTCACCACTCCTGTTAACTGACAAGGGACCCTTTCCCCAGGCTTCAATCTTTTCCCTGGCTGTCTTTGTACATGCATGGCCAATGATCTTAGTTGCTGCGAAATTAAATCTGTGTCCTTGTTCATTGCACTGTGAGGCTATCAATGATTTATGACCAGATTCATTTTACAATCATGTTACTAACTTAACAGCTGAAGTGATTTATTTAAGAAGTGTGGCAAGAAAGGTCATAAAATGGGACAAAATTCACTTAACAAATGTCGTGCTTAGCGACAGAAATTTTGGGCTCAATTGTGGTTGTAAGTCAAGGACTACCTGCATAATCAGTGGAACAACCTGCCTCCAGAAACGGTGAATGGTCCAACACTAGAAGTTTTTAAGAAGAGACTGGACAGCCATTTGTCTGAAATGTTATAGGGTTTCCTGCCTGAGCAGGGGGTTGGACTATCATCATCATCATTATTATCATCATCATCATCAACACCAACAACAACATTAGTACATCTGTGAATGCCAGTAGCTATATTCCAATTCCAGTTATAGTATTTTATGGGCATTATACTAGTCTTTACAATGATCAAAGAAGACTCCTCTGATTAAGTTTGTAAAGCTCGGGATTTATTTTTTAAAGGCACATGAAGTATCTGTCAAGGTTCTGATAGACGAGACCAAATGAATCAGAACTCCGAGATTAGAGGTTTCCTCAAAGAACATGCTTATTGTTTACATGTAATGGCCATGGTTAAAAGTGAAACCAAGTCTGAAATTCCCTCCAAAGAGTTACACTGTTGCAAAGTTAAACTTCCCACCCCATTGCTATGCAATCAGCTACCTTTCCCAATAGAATAGTTCGGTGGGCTTTCTACCCAAATGCTTCCCCTCCCAACCTAACTGTCAGAAATGACCTTGGTTCCCATGGGACACTGACTTGGTTAGACTAGCAGAAACCCTCTGCATCCCCTCTTATCTTTATGGCAACCTAAAACGAGCAAGATGGCTGCAGCCAGGTTTGTGGTAGTATCATCATTAATTAATAACATGTGGAACAATAACACAAAATATTTTTTTTCAAACAGTAAGCCACTGTTTGAAATATAAAAGTGTGACTGGCTTCACACACTTTCTTGAGTCATAGAACATAGAGCCTAGAACACGGGTAGACAACCTTGGGTCTTTTATGACTCGTGGACTTCAACTCCCAGAATTCCTGAGCCAGCCATAATGAGGGGAAAGGGAGATGTTTCCAAGCTGAGCCATGCTGGCTCAGGAATTCTGGGAGTTGAAGTCCATGAGTCATAAAAGAGCCAAGGTTGCCTACCCCTGGCCTAGAATCCTAGGGCTGGAGGGGACATCAGATCTTCTAGTCCAACCCCCTGCTCCAGGCAGGAGAACTTATATCATCCAAATGGTCGTCCAGTCTATTTTTGAAAACCTCCTCAAAAATAAGACCTGGTGCCTCTTTTGGAGGCAAAAAAAAAAAAAAAAGACTGGGTTTTATTTTCGGGGAAACATAGTATTCCAGGAGAGAAATTCCCTGAAGATGGGCTCCAGCATGAGTCCATAAGTTGGAAGAGTAAATCTGCTCCTGGCTAGATTCATGGAATAAACTAAGCCAAAAACAAACTATATACAGTACATCATTGGGAGGTGAACTGTTCTGTTGATTAATTATTCTCACTGTCAGAAAATCTCTTTTCTTCTAGGTTGGCTCTTTCTTTAACAAGCTATAATGATATACTGTATATAGTTTAGTTCATTCCATGAATTCAGCCATTGGTATTTAAACCATAATTTGGGTATTGACATAATGTACAAAACCCAATCAATTGTGGTTAATTTAGTGATATGCAGTTAAATCAGGATTTAGTTTGTTGTGTGGAACCAGTCAACAGCTATGACACATTTTTTTATGTAGCCATTAAAATAAAGGATAAAATTTTATTCAAGATTCTAGTTTTTGGAAGATTAGGCCGCTCACATTTATTTCCATTCTTGAAATAAATAAATCTCTATGTAACTAAAAGAATTACCCCCCTCTGGAACCAGTGGGGATACATCATTTGATATTTACACTTTGATCCTAAATAAATTTAAACAAATCCTATAATTGGTGGAGTTTCCAGTAAACACGTTTAGCATAGAAGAGTTGCAATGAGCAGCACCGTAGTATCATCACTAAGCAGTCTTGTTGCTGGAGAATAAATATATACCAGATAAACACATTGTATTAAGCACCAATTAACATAAATAGCTTAGTTTCAGAGAAGTTACATAGAGAGTGACAAACTGTAACAAATTTTGTGACAGTGGAATCCATGTACCAATAATCCTCTGGGCTGTTTTTTGCCAGAGGTGTGAGGGTGAGGTGGTGGTGGGGGAACTAGTTAAAGTAAAAAAAAAGATATGAAGAGACTCAACCCAAAGATCTGCATTTAGTCACCATTTCCTCTTTTGTCCTTTCGCTCTACCTAATGATTGATTTTCCTATTGCCACGTCACCACTTTTTTTATTCCTTGTCAACTTTAACTGACTTTTGGGATTTATTTATTTATTTTATATACAGCTTTAAGTGCAAGCACTCTCTAAGCGGTGTACACCAGTAAGCAATGTATATATATATTTACATTGCCCCCAACAATCTGGGTCCTCTCTAAGGATGGGATGTTGTGGAGATACGAGTTCCTGTTTCAGAAAGAAATTGGATATATGGGAAGAATCATTAGCTTTGCAGCTATCAACCTGTGCCTTAGGGGAAAGGGTAAGCATACTTTTGGCAATGGGTTATTCATGGCAGGCTGGCCCACCTTATTTCAACCCTTCATTGACTTGGGTGTGCAGCTCTCTCTCTGGTGAATTGCTAGCTTTTGGGGGGGGGGGTTATGCATGCGTCTGTCTGTCTGCCTGCCTGCCTGCCTTTCTATATCTGTCTGTCTGTCTTTCTGTCTATCTATCTTTAATCTGTTTCACAAATCTATCATCTCTCTTTTTCGTCCATCATTTCTCTATTATCTATCATCTATCACACTGATGGCGAACCTTTTAGAGACTGAGTGCCCAAACTGCAACCCAAAACCCACTTATGCATCGTCGAGTGCCAAGTGGGTGTGCCCCTTTGGGTGGGTGTGGCTGCGGTGGTAATGGCAGACTGGGTGGGACTAAAAAGTTCAATCAATCAATTCCAACTTTGCGAGATCTTTTTTTTTCCTGCAAAACATTGAAATTGACTGATTGAACCTTTTTTTTTTTTTTTTTGCGCACGGCGGTGGAGGCCTAAAGCGAAAAGATTTTATAAAACCCAGCTGAAGGCCTAGGACTGGGACGATGGTGCGTGTGCCCACAGAGAGGGCTCTGCGTGCCGCCTCTGGCTGCGTGCCATAGGTTCGCCTCCACTGATCTATCATCTATTATCTATTATCTGTCTATCTAGCCATCCAGCCATCCAAGCATTATATGGGTATATAAGCAGTCTTGAAAATATGAAATCTCTGAGCCAGTGGTGGGATTCAAATATGTGAACAATGAGTTCTCTGTGTAGATGCTGCTTCCGGAAGTCCATTCTGGGCCTGGGCAACAAAAAATTAGCTACCGGTTCTGCTGAAGCAATGCAAACTGGCTGAATCCCACCACTGCTCTGAGCCATTTAGGTTTTCGTAAGTGATAAACAACGCCTTGAATTGCATCAGAAACATATTGGGAGCCAGTGCAACTACCCCAGAAAGGCTGTAAATCCAACAACGTTACTGTGTGAAAGTGGCAACAACAAACAACCTCTGAATGAAATGGAAAGGAGAAGACCTCTTATCATGGAACTCTACATGAATGGCTTGAGATCAAAAGGGGTTGTTTGCAGTTAGTTGTGGAATCTGCAAGGGAGCAAGGAGACAAATGATGAGAGGTCCACAGTGAGATCATCAAGCACAGGCCAAAATCACTGTCGGTAGGTCATTGTTTTAATACTGTTGTGGTTGGATGCAGATGCTGTTCCTCCTGTCTTTTGGGATGTGGAGCTGGAGAAGTCCTTTGCCAGGCCTTCAAGAATACGTACCTTACTAACAATAAGATTGTTTCCAAAAATCCAACTGGTTCTTATGTCCTGAGCATGCCAGTTTTGCAGAATTTGGCAGTCTGAAAATGGGTTGGGAACAGTTGTTACTACAGATCCGCCATAATCCTCAAATGCCCGGTCACTTTTTTCTTTTCTTTGATTTTTGCTCCTTCCTTCCTTCCTTCCTTCCTTCCTTCCTTCCTTCCTTCCTTCCTTCCTTCCTTCCTTCCTTCCTTCCTTCCTTCCTTCCTTCCTTCCTTCCTTCCTGTAAATGTTAGTTCTCACTAGTTTTTATTCTGTTTCAAAATTCTAATAAAGGAAACTTGAATGAATACTTGAACAGTACTATGTTCATCATACAACCTAGTAAGTACAATATTCTTTTCCAATGCAGAGGAAGCAGGCTAATATCAATTGACAAATCAGATAAATAAGTAGATGGTTAGAGAAGATTTATATCTCAATGAAGCTATAGATTCAGTACATATTTTTGTGGCTTCAAGTCAGCCATAATAACAACAACAACAACAACAACAACAACAATAATAATAATAATAATAGTAGCAGAATAGAAGAGAAAGAACTGGAGAAGATAACAAAATACAAAGACCTACAAATAGAAATAGAAAGACTGTGGCAAAAGCAAGCAAGAGTAGTACCAATAGTCATAGGCTCCTTGGGTGAAATCCCAAAACAACTGGAGCACCACTTGAACATCTTTGGCATTGACAAATTCGCTATTAGTCAATTGCAAAAGGCGGCCTTATTAGGAACTGCTTCCATCCTGCGACGATATCTGTAATAACATCAAACATCCACATCTGCCTATCCCAAGTCCTGGGTAAGGACTCGATAGGTAGACAAAATGCCAAATCCAGTCTGAACATCTGGCTGACTGTGCGATGATCGGTAATAATAATAATAATAATAATAATAATAATAATAATAATAATAATAATAATATTAGTAACAGTAAAATTGGAAGGGACCTTGGAGGTCATCTAGTCCAACCCCCTGCTGAGGCAGGAAACCCTATACCATTTCAGACAAATGGCTGATCCCTAGTAAGTGCTTGGACTAATCCCAGGTATTGCATTGGCAGGATTTTCAGAAGGAGTTTCCCCTTGTCTTTTTCTTCCAAGGTCTGAGAGAGAGGGATTGGCCCAAATTCACTCAGCTGGCTTTATCCCTAAGGAAGAACTAGAACTCACAGAGATCCAGTTTCTAGCTCTTATAGATTTAGTATCTGTGGCAAAAATAATAATAATCTTAAATTCAGAACTAGAAGGACAATTATCTCTGCAGGTTTGGACACTTGAGTTTCCATCTTTGTCTAAACAACACCAGTTTGATCGAGTGAAAATGGTGAGGTCATGCTTGAGAGGGGGGGTGTCTCTTTGCCTCTTAAAGGAGAAGGGTCCATCCTCTTCTCAAGAAACCATCACTGGATCCCATCATACTAGGCAACATTTGAATTACAGCAAATGTCCTGTAGGGCGTAATCAGGTTGACCCAGAGGGTGGGTTCGATCACTCTCTAAATGAACGTTATAAGTTGAGGACTACCTGTAACAGAATAACAGAGTTGGAAGGGACCTTGGAGGACTTCTAAACCAACTCCTTTCTCAAGCAGGAGACGCTATAAGAACCATGGTGGCACAGGGGTCAGAATGCAGTATTGCAGGCTAATTCTGTGACTGCCAGCAGTTTGATCCTGACAAGCTCAAGGTTGACTCAGCCTTCCATCCTTCCGAGGTCGGTAAAATGAGAACATAGATTGTTGGGGGCAAAATGCTGACTCTGTAAACCGCTTAGAGAGGACCAGAAAGCACTGTGAAGCAGTATGTAAGTCTAAGTGATATTGCTATTGCCATACCCAGGGCTTTTTTTGTTATAGAATGCCCAGAATGGAATTCCATAACCTTTTTTTGGATGGAACCTTTATAGGATAGGCAAGGCGAGTTGTATGACGTGTGTGAGTTCCGGCACTTTTTTTTTTTTTTTTACAAAAAAAGCACTGGCTATACTATTCCAGACAAATGGCTGTCTAATCCCTTCTTAAAAATCAATGTAAATGATTTGGTTTCTGAAACGATAAATTAAGTTATCTGGATATGTTTGGCTAAAACCTGGTGAGCTTGATCACAATACCTTAAACCTATGTGACACAGAGATGAACATTTTGAAGTGGAATATCAGTTAATATTTAGGTACTGCAATACAGATTATTAAACTACTTTATTTATTTTTAAAAAATGGTTTATAAAGCTCACATTCTTCATTATTTATATATTAAGGTTTCCGGTAGAGAAAATAAACAACATCACCTTGAACTCTCAGTCTACACATGCAAAGATTTTATAATTAACCATAATTAAGTGATGGAGACCAGTACAGAATCTATGGATCCATCAGTGATAATCACTGTATATGGAGCACTGTAGTTTTGAATGTAAAAGGTCTAAACAATAAATAGCATTAATTAGAAGATGAAAAAAAAAATAGGTTGCCTTTGTGATATATTTGTAAAACTAAAAGTCCTGAATGAAGGTGGTCTGATTTTCTGAACCGCAGTTAATGAATACATGCAGAAGCATGAAGACACAGGTTTAATTAAGAAAGAAAGGGCTAAAATATTTGTCAGCAAGTATGAATGGATGTCATCAAGGTGGCTGGGGTGTGTGTAAAAGTAATAATTTCATTATCAGAATCCTGATAATGAAAGAACCAAGGATGAGTTTTGGAGAAACTGTGCAATGTTCTTAGTGAACAGGACTGACAGAAAAAATATTGTCTTGGGTGACCTGAATAGAAGGGTGGGACGAGATGAGAAAAAGTGATTCGGCTATTTGGAGACTCATGAACGAATAAGAAGGTAATAACTGAGTTTCTGTTTAGAAAGAGTCTGTTTTTAAGCTAAAGTCTATTCATATACATAAACCCAAGAAATGAATTACAAGTAATCCTTGACTTAAAATCAGTCTCCAGAAGGCAAGACAAGAAGCAACGGATGGAAACTAATCAAGGAGAGAAGCAACCTGGAATTAAGGAGAAACTTCCTAACAGTGAGAACAATTAACCAGTGGAACAGCTTGCTACCAGAAGTTGTGAATGCTCTAACACTGGAGGTTTTTTTTTCAAAGATGACTTTTATTAAATTTTTGAGATTTACAAAAACAAAACAATCTTCCCCCCAACCTCCCCAACCCTCCCATTCCCTCCGCCGACCTTCCCAGAGCTGAATATAGGCTTAATTAAAATTTCATCAAAAAATCTTAAAAAAAGATATAAACCATAAATGAATCTAAATACATTAGTTAGAAATATAAATACATTAATTAGAAAAATTATGAAATAATTAACAATAGTATATATATAAAAAAAACATGAATACAAAAAATAAATGTTTAAAAAGGAAAAGAATAAAAAAAGGGAAAAAAGAACAAAAAATATTCAATTTTAAATATAAATTGTTAAAAAACTAAATAATATTTTTTTATATCTAACTTATGTTGTATAAAATCTATCCATTTTTTCCATACCGCAACATACTTCTCTTGCGATTGATCCTTCAAGAAAGCCGAAATCTTTGCCATTTCCGCCAAATAAGAAACTTTAAGAAACCACTCTTGCAAAGTAGGCAAAGATTCCTTTTTCCAACATTGCCCTACTAACAACCTTGCGGCTGTAATTAAATTTAACATCAATGTAATCTCCTTAGTATCACAATCAATAACGATACCTAACAAAAACAATTGTGGGGTAAATTTTACCCTCCTTCTAAAAATTCTTTGAATATTCCACCATATCTTAATCCAAAAGGCTTTTATATTTTTACACGACCACCAGATATGATAATAAGTAGCATCCAAACATCCACATCTCCAACATTTAGGCTGTAAGTCAGGATACATACGAGACATTTTTTGTGGATCAAGGTGCCATCTGTAAAACATTTTATAAAAATTCTCCCTTAAATTCTGGGCTTGTGTAAATTTAACATTTCTCACCCAAATAGTTTCCCAAGTATCTAATAAAACTGGTTCACCAAAATTTTGTGCCCATTTAATCATACATTCTTTAACTAATTCTGCTTCTGAATCCAATTCTACTAACACCCCATAAATTCTCTTAATGTGAGTTCGTCTTTGATCTTTTACTTGTTTAAAAAAATTCTCATCTTCTCTAAGCAAACCCACATTACAATCTACCTTCCATCTATCCACAATTTGTCTGTACTGAAACCATGAATATTTATTTATTTATTTATTTATTTATTTATGAGACTTATATACCGCTTTTTCTTGTGCTAAATCTTCCAAAGATTTTAACTGCCAATTTTTACCATCCCATCTAAGTAATTGTGCATAAGAAACACTATTCATCTTAACTCCTCTCCTTATCCCCTCTATCGCATGCCATGGTATGGCCCATGATGGAATTTTAGAATCAGTTCTATAATATTTCCTCCAAACCCGAAGTAAAGAAATCCTTATAATATGAGATTTAAAAACCTTGTCAATCTTTTTATTAAAAATTAAATAGGCATGCCATCCCAAAAGTAAATCCCAACCCTCCAAGAGGAGTATTTCTACATTTGTTAAGTTAACCCAATCACTAATTAATGTTAAAACCACAGCATCATAATACAATTTCAAGTTCGGTACCTTGAGTCCACCTCTCTCACGAGTATCTTGTATAATTTTAAGTTTTATTCTTGGTTTTTTCCCTGCCCAGATAAATTTGTTGATACCTTTCTGCCACTCATTTAAATTAACCTCGCAACACTGGAGGTTTTTATGAAGAGACTGGCCAACCACTTGTCTGGAATGGTATAGAGTTTCCTGCCTGAGCAGGGGGTTAGACTAGAAGACCTCCAAGGTCCCTTCCAACTCTGTTATTCTGTTATTCTGCTTTTTGAAGTTACAATGGCACTGAAAAAGTGACTTATGACCATTTTTTTATACTTACGACCATTGTAACAGCCCCATAGTCATGTGATCAAATTTGGACACTTGGCAACTGGCTCATATTTATGATGGTTGCAGTGTCCCAGGGTCCTGTGATCATCTTTTGCAGTCTTTTGACAAGCAAAATCAATCAAAATCACGTGAAGTATTAATACTACTTTACAATGCCTTGGTAAGGCCACATTTGAAATACTGCATCCAGTTTTGATCACCACGATGTAAAAAAGATGTTGAGAATCTAGAAAGAGTACAGAGAAGAGCAACAAAGATGATTAGGGGACTGGAGGCTAAAACATATAAGGAACAGTTGATGGAATTGGGAATGTCTAGTTTAATGAAGACAAGGATGAGGGGGGACATGATAGCACTGTTCCAATATCTCAGGGGCTGCCAGAAAGAAGAGGGAGTCAAGCTATTCTCCAAGGTGCCTGAAGGCAGGACAAGAAGCAATGGATGGAAACTAGTCAAGGAGAGAAGCAACCTAGAACTAAGGAGAAACTTTCTGACATTAAAACAATTAACTAGTGGAACAACCTGCCTCCAGAAGTGGTGAATGCTCCAACACTGGAAGTTTTTAAGAAGAGACTGGACAGCCATTTCTCCGAAATGGTATAGGGTTTCCTGCCTGAGCAGGGGGTTGGACTAGATGACCTCCAAGGTCCCTTCCAACTTTATTATTATTATTATTATTATTAAAGTCAATGGGGAAGCCAGATTCACTTTCCAATTGTGTTACTAACTTAACAACTACAGTGATTTACTTAACATCTCTGGCAAGAAAGGTCGTAAAATGGGCACAACTCACTTAACAGCTGTTTTGCTTCACAACAGAAATTTTGGGCTCAATTGTGGTCATAAATCAAGGACTACCTGTATTAGATGTCAAAAAGCAATTGACTATTTATTAGGAAAGATTGAGACAAATAGTGAAGGACTGAAGATTTAGGGGAGGATTAATTTCCCAACAGAAGGTCTATGGAGATTCTCAATCATCCAGGTCATGGGTGTCCCAGAGGCAAAAGGCAACTTGACTCTCTTGGTTTTTTTCCCCCTTGAAAACAGTTAGATGTGAAGATGCTATTTGGATGAGAAGTGAAATGTTTTCATGGAAAAAAACAACGAAATCCACCTCTGGGATTCTCAACAGAAAGAAAGTAAGGAAAGATGGACACATGCTATACTCATCTGTTCTTTCTTATGGTAGCTAGGATGGAAAAACCATCTCACTTCCTTAATTGGTCTTGCGAAAGATAGTTGCTGTCCCAACTTCATTAGCAGAAGAACATCATGAGTAAGACCATAAGGAAGATGATACTTTTATTGCTCCATCCCCAGTATTGCTCAAGATCACTTCAGATCTTACAGAGAATCAAGGGATCTTGGACAGGGATATTCAGGGAACTGGGGAAGCATCAAGGGTTCCCTTCCTTCCAACACTCTCCTCAAAGTGACCAGCCTGGTGATTACGAACCAATTACACACATGTCACAGGTGACATGCCATATCATTTTTGATAATATGCCAGGCCTCCAGACCTCTGGAAGTCACTCAAGATGCCCTTGCTACTCTGTGGTCTTTGAAGTCACCCCAAAACACGCAAGAACAGGGCGTTCTTTCCAGTTCTTTTCAGAGGCTGCAAGATTATGCCATTTTTTTGAAGTATTCATTCATTCATTCATTCATTCATTCATTCATTCATCCCATTTCTATGCCACCCATCTCCCCTACAAGGTGCCTGTTGTACAGCCTGAGCTGCCTCAGGTAGCTATTTTGAAAAATATTTACAATTATTTATTTGTCTCTTAATTACGTTTAAAAATTCGAATCCTGGGTAAAGCCATGCAATAAAAAAACAAATAAATATGAGCACCAGGATAATATCAAACGATTTCTAGTTTGATATTATCCTGGTGCTCGTATTTATTTGTTTTTTTTTAATTGCAATTATTTATTTATGAGATCATAAATTTAAATTAATTTAATTCCTTACTCTTTGTTATGAATTGTTTCTCTTTTGTCTGGAGGAGTGGGGTGCGACACATGCCAGTAGAATCAAGGTAGGCATCTTCTGGATGTTTGACGCACTGAGGCAAAAGGTTCACCATAGCTGAGCTATGAAGATTCCCAGTCATCCAGGTCACGGTTATTTCAAAGATGCCTTTTTTGAAAAGGCAACTGGATTTTCTTGTGGGGTTGTTGTTTTTTTTTGCTTGTTTGTTTGACGACGTTTCGCTTCTCATCTAAGAAGCTTCAAATGAACTAGAACTTGGATGAGAGGTGAACTGTTTTCAAAGGAAAAAAAAAAAGCCCAGATGCTTTTTGGAAAAAGCACCTTTAGGACATTGCTGATTTAGGAAGTAGGGAAAAAAACACATCCACTGTAAAGCAGGATCCAGCGATTGTTAGCAGCGCTGCAGACAGGGAAACCTGGGTGTCTCTCCTCTCTCCAGGAGATGCAGGGAAAGAGAGTGAGAAACCAACAATTTGTGCACCACAGCCCAATTGCAGGGCGATTATGGGGGCAGCGATGAAAAGGGGCAAACAACCCAGGTCCTATAAAAAGCAAGACTCTGAACTGGATGCAGTTTAGAAATTTCCTACTAATGCTTAACTCATGCTGTGTGGGCCCAGTACTTAGCAAGTAACACTTAAGACAAGGAAGCATTGCCTATTTCTTTTTTTTTCTTTTTTAAAGGTTTCAGGATTAAAATGCTGGTTGTCCGGTCTGCATTTAGAACACGCAGTTCTCTGAATTGCAGCCTTAAAACAAGGCAGAATAAAATGGATTTGAATGCAGAAGGGACATGCAAAACACCTCGCTGGATATGATGTTTATGGCATCAAAGCCTGCACAATCAGGTTTGGCATAGGAACCCCTGTCTTTTCATTTGAGACTATTATTTTATAATATAGGGGGGAAAGGGCCAGAGCTGGTCAATTTCCAGTGAAGAGAGTGGCTGTTATTCTTAATGTCTTTTAAATGCATTTAGCTATCAGATAGCAAAACATCCTTCACAGGAAAAAAACAAAAAAACAAAACGAGAGTAACATTTCATTTAAAAAGGTTGCACTGAATTTTAAATGCCTATCATTTAATACACCAAGATTTGCAGATGACGTTGAGTAATAATGGTTGGCCGGCAAGGATGGTCCACCAAAGCAAAACCTTGAGTCTTGATCTATTAATAGAGAATAAGGATTAATGAAGGATTATGTCATAATGAGTCTTCCTGCCGAGTAGCCTCAATTCTTGTCTTTTGCTGCCAAAATACAGTTCTCATTTCCAGCAACAAAGTCTATCACAGAGAAAGCTACAGAGCCCCCCACCCCACCCTTTAGAAACTGGAAAGTCCATCGCATGATAATGAATCTCCAGCTCCTCTTTTGCCAAAAAGCTTCAACACTTCCAGGGTCAAAGGGCACTGCAGTGATGCAAAGGGGGCCTGATCCTTATCTAAGCTCTTGCCTCAAAATTAGAATGTGCCGTAGTCTTATTAAAGAAATGTTTGTTCCTCCATCAATGGACTGAACAGAAAGCAGCTCAGTCGAGGTTTTGCCAAATGCTATAACCAAATATCTTTGGCTAGCTGCTTTCTTTAAAAATCACAGAATAATTCCACATGCAAAAGAATTCATATTGAGGTTTCATTTTAAAAAAAAAAAGCTGAAATGAATAGCCTAACTCGGTTGGATAGCTGCCTGAGGTTTTCTAAAATAGATTTTTTTCTTATTTGCCATACCACAAATACTTGTAAAGCTTTTTAGAGAGAGAGAGAGAAATACTAACCTTTTGGCAAAAATGGATATAAGCAAAATAATAATAATAGTCTCACCACGAGGAAATATAATTCTGCCTAGATATAGTATATTTTAAAATGACTGCTTATTTCACATGTGATACGTAACACACACTGTAATGATAGGGATAATAAAAACCTGTATTATTAAAATTGATTAAATTTGTAAATACAATTTCACAATGGACGTGGTTTGATTAAATTAGCGAAAAAAAGTCTTATGTAATGCATTTAACTCTTAATATGTGATTTCACCCCAAATAAGTTGTTGTTATGCATGTGGATAAAGGGAACTGAAGCAGAAAACATTTTAGAAAGTAAATAATAAAGCATGAAGACGAAACAAAAGATTCTTTCCAATTTGATTCTTATTTACCAGACCCCACCCCATCCCAGAAAACAAAGAGAAGCAAAACAGCAGGACAAAATTATTCTTTATTTTAATATGCTGTCAGTGAATAATGCAGCTAGTTACAATATTATTGCTGAAAGACAGAAGACTAAGCTTTAAAATTAGAAAATTGATCAACTGGGATTATATCAAGAGAGAGATTTCATCAAAGCCTTGTCACAATCCATCCCCATGTACTATTTAGACATAGCTAATCTACATGAATAAATAGACCATTCAAGGTCTCAAAATCTGTCATGTAGGTCCCAACTTTTCACAGAGGCTTTTAAATATGTATTTGGTAGGTACAAAGTGCTGAATATATTTTCAGTCTTTTTATATTAAGATTTACAACGAATGACCTGAAGCAGTGCCATGTGTGTAAAACAAAGTGATCAGACCACCCTGATTTGAACAGACTTGAGGTATAGAATCATACTTCATTCTCATTCAAATTTTTGGAGGGCCAGGAGAAAGCAAAAACCAAATCATTGTCATATTGCTAAAACTGCTCCCTTGTTTTCTCTTGCAATGTATTTCCCATATTTGTATTTTTGACTGTCTGGACTCCCTTTAAGTGCCAGAGACATTTTCCAAACTGCATGCCCAAGATACAAACATCTTGTAAAAGTAGAGCTTTAAATTCACTCCCAAACCCAAAAAGAAATCCTGACATTCAGATAACCCAACTGGCAATATGCCATTCCATATCCACATAAAAAGCAGGCTATTTTCTGTTACACCACTTTTAATAAAAAGAGCCCCTTTCTTTAACGATAGTGGTTGGCATATTGCCCCTTTCAAAAACCAACGTAACTGTCATCTTGGATGTAACAAATTAGTACATTCGCAGAATAATAATAAGCACAGGCTACGAAAACACTATTGTTTTTTTTTCCCTTTTAATTTCTTTTTTATTGCTAGGAGGGTTGGTTCTTGGGGGAGAAAAGTATAATTCCCTTTTAGCAAGCATAACTTTTTTCGTCAGAGGATTTGCCTTGGGCAAAAATAAATCTTGAATGTAAAAAAATATATATAGATAGTCTGAAAGGAAAGATAGGTTTGGGACAGTCTTGACCATAGTTTTGGAAGCAAAGTAAGTATCATTTGGTCTAATCTAATGATTTAATGTACCAACAATTTATGAATTTATCACAAATAATTCTGTTCCTTGAAGTTTTGCATCAATTAATAAGGGAGTGTATGACTGTATATTAGGGATTGTCTTTCAGATTGAATTTTTTTTCCCCCACTAGATTTTTAGAGAATTTTTGGCTGCAGTTTTTAGAAGATGTTAACATTTCTACCTATTTGTCGCAAAGAATTAAAAACTAAATTGTTTCAATGTGGAAACAATTTTCAGAATATTCCTTAATGGGCGCTTCATATATGTAAAATCAAAAGGGCATACAAAAATAAAGCTCTTCCTAATAAACGTATTACTCACAAAACAGATTATTAATGCTTTAATAAGATCAAGCCATAGCATCCCCAAATGCTAACTATAAATACGTTTAAAAGACATTTTCAAGCAATATGAATTGATAAGTTCTCTTTTTCTCCATTAGTTTTTTTTATTTCCTTTTCTACCTTTCTAAAATTATTTCAAGCAGATTGCAATTATGAAAATGGTAGCAGTCAATTGTCTTTCTTGTCTATCTTCTGGCAAACCTATCTTGAATAATGAAAAGAAGACTTCTCGAAAAGAATCGTCAGAGTTCAATTTTTTTTCCCCCACCACCATTTAATCACTCTTTCTTCTTGAAATTCAGATATTGACCAGGATTTATAACAAGCATATCCCCTACCCTATATAGCTTCTAAGCAACAGATAGCACTTAAATTAATATGACACGTTAACAAGTATCAAAGTCTCCAATAAGTGTATCTTCACGATAGGTTGAGTGCCTTTTCATTTTAAGGGTCTGCTAATTTTAACAACTCATATGGAACTAATCACAAAGGATGTATTACAGCTCAACCTTTTGTAGTCTAGACATGTATCAGACATAGTTCGTCAGAGGCATCTGGCAAAGTGCATCCTAGTTTATAAGCCCTGCTGTCAAAATAAATTTAAAAATCTTGTTGTAACAAACTAACATAGGCCTTCCCCATTTGTGAGATAGGCAGTTATAAAAAAACCTGATGAATAAACAAAGAAATAAAATGGTAAAAGCAATTTGAATCTGCTAATCCACATTTAAAAAACAAACAAGAACCTATTTGTAAAATTATATTTACAACTACCCGAATTTGATCCGTTACATTTAGTTACTTCAGGTAAAAAAGGAAGCAATTTAATAAAACTTTGTAGCTCAAATGAGTGCAAGAATATCTCATTATAAATGGAAACATTCCTGAAAAAGCAGCAGAGCATGACTAAAAAGATCATTCTTTTATACTGAAAAAAAAATAGTCTTTCTATTTTGCCTTTTGTCAGAAAGTCATGGGGGAAATATATCTCCTACTTTAATTCAAATGATAAACTTCAACAATTGAGGCATATCCTAAAACAGTTCTGGGTGAAGTGTAATAAAGAGAGGATTTTACAATCCCAGTTCTAAAACATAAAACTGATAGAGAATTGTGTAATTATCTCTTAGAGTAAACCTGTAATGAAAAACTTTGCTGAGGTAGAAAATGTACATGGAAGGCAGCACAAGGGGAGTTACCACAGATTATTCTGCATGCAGAATATGTCCAAGCATTGAAATAAATTAGCAAATTCCTGATCACACAACTAAAAGGTCTGTTATATGCTACCTTATTTATTTATTAGATATATATCCTGCTTGTTTATATCATACATCCAAGATATCCATTGTCTTAAGGAACATAGTTTCTTGAACATAAAATAAACATATTTAAGAGAAAAAAAAATGTTTTTGTTGGTTGACTAGGTGTATCCAAGACATTTACATATGTCTATGTCAAAAAAAAAATAGATTCAAAAATGAATTATTAGGTTTTCAGTAGTATGTCCATTATCCTGGAATAAAGTTAGATGTTGTTGGGTTTTTCTAGCAAGGGTTAAAAATCACAGAGGATAGCAATTGCTTCTTAATTTTTTAACAAAAAGTCTATTATCTCCTTTCTTGCGGGATCAGAAAACTATAGATTCCCCAAAGAGAGAAATTTAGAGCATTATAGTTTCTCCATTAAAGATATAGGCTTGTTATATCTATCTATTGTTTAAAAGAAACAATATTACGATCCACAAATTCAACAATATGTAAGATAAATGAGATGACAATCCATATTTACCTATTTTCAAGTAACAGATCATTTATGGAAAACAAAACACTAGTTCAAACTCAGGTTTGTTGCTTTCCAGTGAAAGTCCTTCAATGCAGGGCAAAAGTACTAAGAAATACAATTTTACTGATTTGGCTTAGAACATCCACCTGGGGTTTTATTTCAAATGATATGAAGGCAATAAGAAGATAACAATAATAACCCCTACTTAATCATTGATAAGAGAGACCAAAAGGTCTGAATACTGTACAGGTAGTCCTCGACTTACAACCTTTGTTTGATGTTACAACGGCATTAAAAATGTGAGTTATGACCGTTTTTCACACTTACGACCGTTGCAGTATTTGCATGGTCACATGATCAAAATTCGGGCGCTTGAAAACCAGGTCATATTTATGACGGTTGCAGCGTCCTGGGGTCATGTCATCAACTTTTGCAAACTTCTGAGGGGCAAACTCAATGCAAAAGCCAGATTCACTTAACAACTATGTTACTAACTAAACAATTGCAGTGATTCACTTAACAACTGTGGTAGGAAAGATCGTAAAATGGGGCAAAATTAACTTAACTGTCTCATTTAGCAGCATAAATTTTGGTCTCAACGGTAACCATAAGTTGAGGACTATCTGTACGTTGTAGTACCTGAAGCCAGCAGAAGAGAAGAGAAAGAATTGGAGAAAATCATAAAATACGAAGATCTGCAAATAGAAGTAGCATGACTGTGGCAGAAGAAAGCAAAGGTGGAGGCATTGGTAAAAGGTGCAAACCCAAAACATTTGGCCCACCTCGGGACGCCATTAGCATTGTCAAAATTAGTCAATTACCTGGAACAGCCTACATCCTGCAATGGTACTTCTAATATCACAAAGCAACATGTCTGCCTTTCCCAGGTCCTTGGGGAGGATTCGATAGATGGATAAAAATGTCATATAATAAATAAAATAAAATAAAATAATAAAATATAAAATAAAATATAAAATAAAATAATGAAATAGTAAAACATCTGCCTATTTCTTTATTTAAGAAAAATTATATGGCTGTCCAACTCACTTTCGGTGACTCCAGACAGATTACATGGCTAAACTCCAGTACAAACACAATACTCCCCCCCACACTTTCCTGATGACAACTATCAAATGAGCCACTTGATGGGCTCCATGTCACTTTGGGGTGACCAAGGCCCTGTTGGCAGAATCATGTCTCTATGGCTTTGTGAAAGAATAGCAAAGTGAGGGGGGCAATTTTATTTCTGCAGGGATGTTGTTCCACAGGGAGGGAGGGAGTCACCAAAGGTCTTGATCCCGCTAGATCAGTGGTTCTCAACCTGTGGGTCGGGACCCCATTTGGGGTCGAATGACCATTTCACGGGGGTCGCCAAACCACGCTGTCCGCCATTTTTTTCCCTTTTCCCTAGCTGTCCTACTCCCTCTTATTGGTGGCCACACCCACTTGGGGGTCACCACAACATGGGGAACTGTATTATGGGGTCACGGCATTAGAAAGGTTGAGAACTACTGCGCTAGATGAATCTCTTTTGGAAAGGGGACCCATAGCATTCCCTGCCTCCTTGATATGTTGGGTTGGGTAGATATGACTGTGAAAAGATAACCTGGTCCCAAATCATGTGGGACTTTGAAGATAACAACCAACACTTTGAATTGGACCCAGAAGCAAATCAGCAGCCAACACAACGCCTGCAGGAGAGGGACACATGTGCAAATCTAGGTTTGCACAAAACCTTTGGAACCATGGGAAGGACTCAATAGGTGGACAAATATGTCAAGCCCAGTCTACACATCTGGCTGACTGTGTTACCAACCATAATAATGTTATGCTACTGTATCCTCAAGATGATGATGAATCACCTATACAGAATCTTACTTGTATGGGAAAATTTTAACATAATTAGGTACAACTGCTTTGGCACAGAAAGACAGAATACAGTGTTTCCAGGTAAGGGCCCCAAATTCATCATCCAGAGCCTTCTTTTAGACATGAGAGTAGCTCCTGCAATGAAAGCTGTTTGGAAAGCAAAGAAGACAGATGTTCTGTAGAGCTTGGTGTGATTGATGGAAATGTTGGATAGAAATAATGGTACAGATTTTGGCTGAGATGCTGGGGAGGATGAGGACAAGGATGAAAACGATGACTTAAGTTATTGCAGATGTCTTTATTCATTTACTGAGCAAACTTTAATGTTAGATTTTATTCTGGATGCTTTGTCATGGGTCCATTTACTCTGGACAATTTTCTGAGTATCTTCTTCACACTGAATATTTTATTTCTGCTGCTGCTATGGGTGCTTTAATTTTGTGTTTCTTGTTTTTAATGTTTTAAATAATTTGTAAACTGCCCCAAGTCAGGGGGAGTCAGGCAGCATATGAATAATGAAATTGTGATTTTGATTCTATTTACTAATTTAAGAAAGACAAATTCATGCATACTTCCTAGCCGCTATAACTGAGTCTTGAGCGCCTACTGCAGGGGTAGGCAACCTTGGCTCTTTTATGACTCGTGGACTTCAACTCCCAGAATTCCTGAGCTGCCTGGCTCAGGAATTCTGGGAGTTGAAGTCCATGAGTCATAAAAGAGCCAAGGTTGCCTACCCCTGGCCTACTGGAAAAAGAGAAGTTACTAACTTAAAAGAAATCTAACTGCAGTTGATTGAGCAAAAATTTGAATTGGAGCTTCCAAATCCAGTATAAAACTTATTGCCTACACAGCACTTTCTTCATAAAATATAGAATTGTAGGGCTGCAAGGGACCTCAGAGCAGTTCTAGTCCAATCTCCTGCTCAAGGCAGGAGACTTTATACCATCCTGGTCAAATGCTTATCCAGTCTGTTTTTGAAAACCTCCAGTGATGGAGCACCCACAACTCTGGTAAGCAAACAATTTCATTGATTAATTGTTCTCACCATCAGAAAGTTTCTCCTTACGTCTAGGTTGGCTCTCTGTTTAACAAGCTTCCACCCATTACTTCTTGTCCTGCCCTCAGCTGCTTTGGAAAATAAGTCAATCACCTCTTCTCTGCGACAGTCCCTCAAGTACTAGAAGTCGAGAGCCGAGGTGGCGCAGCATTTAGAGTGCATACTGCAGGCCACTTTAGCTGACTATGTTCAGCAGGTCAGCAGTTCAAATCTCACCGGCTCAAGATTGACTCAGCCTTCCATCATTCCGAGGTAGGTAAAATGAGGACCCAGATTGTTGGGGGCAATGTAAATATATATATATATATGTTTTTCTGAGGTTTTCGCGGGTGTTTGTATGTAGGTCTTTGGTTGTTCGGGTTTTCTCCCGCGTAAAATTGGAAGTGTCTTGGCCAAGACACTTCCAATTTTACGCGGGAGAAAACCCGAACAACCAAAGACCTACATATATTATATATATATATATATATATATATATTATATATATAAATATATATATATTGCTGCTCGAAGCACGAAGCTGAAAACACCAGCCTGAAGATGACGAATGGGACTTCGTCGAAACGTCGCCAAGACACTTCCAATTTTACGCGGGAGAAAACCCGAACAACCAAAGACCTACATACAAACACCCGCGAAAACCTCAGAAAACATATATATATATATATATATATATATATATACATATATATATATATATATATATATATACACACACATACATTGCTTACTGGTGTACACCGCTTAGAGAGTGCTTGCACTTAAAGCGGTATATAAGTCTCATAAATAAATAAATAAATAAGTAAATAAATAAATAAGTCAGTTATCATGTCCCCCCCCTCCAATTCTTCTCTTTGATAGGCTAGACATACATAGTCCTTCAACTGTTCATCAAATGGCTCAGCCTCCAAACCCTTTATCATCTTTGCTGCTCTTCTCTGCATACTTTCTAGGATCTCAGCATCTTTAATTGTATTGTGGTGATACAATGCCCAAGCATACACATTAAGGGAGACTCATATGTTGGTTTCCAGAAGAGTCCATATCAATTTAACATATCAATAACGTATACCTTTCCTTTAGGAGTGAATAAAAGGGCCCCGTGGAAGTTACCAGTTTATTGGGAATCACTGCTAAATAGAGGAAGATATTGCAAAGCAAAAATAATGAATAATAATTCTGTAACCATAAATAACTCTGTGACCATGTATGCGGTTTTTAAAAGTCAGGTGTGCTACTTAGAAGGACAAAGAAAACTCCTGGGGAAATTATAAAGTCTGAACCTTTGGAGAATACACAAAGCCTGCAATTGGTACAGAATGCAATGACAAGTGAAAGTCATTGGTTTAATATTATAAGTGTTGTAATTACTGTATTGGCTGTCCACAGGTTTCTGAATACAAATCAATATACCGTATATGCCGGCGTATTAGGCGACCCGGCGTATAAGACGACCCCCGTCTTTATCGCCGAGCTGCATTCCTAGAATGTCATCTTATACGCCGGAACCTACCAGTATTTCCGGCGTATAAGACGACTCGGCGTATAAAACGACCCCCGTCTTTGGCGCCGAGTTTAGAACTTCCGGAAGTCGTCTTATACGCCGGCATATATGGTATTGGTTGTTATACTGAAAGCCCTGTAGGATCATGTACTTTTGATCAATCCATCCATTGTGTACCTCTCAGTTAAGGATGTTAAGAGTTCCCCTCTTCCCATGTAAATTTCAGGAAAGAGAAGCAAGGAAACAATGGTTTTTGAGTATGTGCATAGACTCTTCATCCATATAGAATATCTTACCAACAGAAACATGGATAGTCTTTGGAAGGACAATCAAAACGAGGCCATTTGGCTATTAACGTCACTGAGCAGGACACCCGGTGAAGGAGAGAGAAAAGGCTGGATCAAATCTTTAACTGTCCAACTTATGATGTTGTAAACCATCCGGAATCACTTAGATGAGATGGGTGATGTAGAAATTTAATAAATTAAATAAACTTGACAGTAATGAGAATGGAAAACAAGTGGTTCTTAAGATGTCTATCATGCCTTTGGTCCACAATCACTAACTCAAAGGAACTGTACAATTATAGGCAAAGAGAACTAGAATTGGCACAAACTTTATGGCAACAGACAGAATAATAAGTGATCTAACACACTACAAACAAGATGGTGCAGGATAATCAATTAGGTCAATAAATGCCATGCAAGAAGGGATCCACCCCAATGACTTTTGGCATAGAACTACGTTATGGGCTTTGTTCAAGAAATCAAGGGCTGATTTTAGGTGATTTTATTCTCTAATTGTGTGGACAAAAAGTGCCTACAATTTAAGCCATGATGTGCACAATTAACTAATTGCCCTTACAAATACATGTAATTAGCTTATGGGATTTACAGTTCATTGATCTGTACATATATACTCTTTGGGAGAGTAAAATCTGCTTTGAGACCTGAGACTTTGGAGAAACAATATGGATGTGTGTGTGTGTGTGTGTGTGTGTGTGTGTGTGTAATTCAAGATCCTCACTCAACTCATATATGTTTTAATCTGAATTATAAATTTGGTAAATTGTGCCTGCTTTCATCCATACTTCAGTGGCCAACCAGTTAGATGTCCCATATACTGTACAAATACCAATTAAAATCTAATACCCCTAGAAATTTTTCTCAAATAATTGATTATACACATCTGCACTAGCTATTTCTGTAGATTTGTATCACTTCCTCCATCAATGAACTTGACATACAGTGGTACCTTGGTACTCAACTGTTTTGAAACTCATCAAATTTGGTACTCAACGCATTTTGAGATGAATTTTTTTTCCTGGTACTCATTGTTTGTTTGGTACTCAACACCAATACCAACAAAACTTGTTGGTGTAGGCTGCCTTATGACTCACTATATTATTTCTTATGGGAAAAAATTGTTTAGTACTTATCATTTTTGGTACTCATTGCAACTTCCAGAGCCAATTAACGATGAGTAGTGAGGTACCACTGTATTTACATTTAATTATACTTTTTGCTGGCATTCAAACAGCTTCATAACAGTGAGATTAAATAAAGAACGGGGTGCAAGTTGGATTTACAGTTTTTGGCACACTGTTTTTTCCTAGTTATGCCTCTTCTATGAACAGCGTAACCAGAGAATAGTTCTGATCACACCACCATCAGGAATGTGTCAAGCTGCAACATAAATATGTGAAGTGTTATTCTCAGATCTTTTTCTTGATATCAGGTAGAATTCCTGAATTTCTTACTTGAAAACTAATCCAGTTCAGTTCTTGTAGAGCCCAAGAACACTGACAGAAAAATCAGCAGGGAATATTTCAGCTATGTGCTTTGATACGCCACTGAAAATATCACTGAATAAAATATCCCTGAAGGTTTAATGCCTCCAGCTTTGGTGTATATTGTCTGAGGCTCCTCAAAAGTATGTTAGACATTTAACCTTAGGAAAGCAAATGACAAAGAAAAAGAAGAAATGAAGGGGGAAAAAACCCCAGATAGTTATCAAAAGATGATTAAGACAGGTGTGTTTTCAAAACTCTCTAAAATACAGATTTTATTTCTGAAAATTATCTGGGAAGGGGCGTTGTCTTACCTGAATGCCTTTTCTCAGCATGATGATGTAGAATCCACTGGTGGGTAATCTCAGCCTTCCTGCTCAGTTGAGACTAAGTCAGAAATCTGCCATGCCTCCTTCTGGGCTGGATCTTACCCAGTTTTTGACCAAGGCGAAGCAAAACATGACGAAGTCTGACGCATTGGCTCCTCCTACACTGACACAGGCCCAGATGGCCTTTAAGGGAGGGTGTGGATTCTACATCATCATGCTGAGAAAAGGCGTTCAGGTAAGACAACGCCCCTTCTCCAGCATGATGAGTGTAGAATCCACTGGTGGGACATACGAAAGCCGCTCATGTCCCTACGGGGGGGGACTAGTCTGGGCTTGTGTCTCACCAGATGAAATCACTTGCTGCAACACCCTCCGGCCAAATGAAGCATCCACAGAGGCAAACTTGTCCAGCTTGTAATGCCTGATGAAGGAGGAAGGTGAGGACCAAGTTGCCGCCTTGCAGATTTCCTCAATGGACGCCTTGGTAGACCAGGCCGCAGACGTAGCCGCACTGTGAGTGGAGTGGGCAGTGATGTGTCCAGGGACCGGTAGGGATTGTGAAAGATAAGCACGGGCAATGCACACCCTAATCCACCTCCCAATGGTTGAAGAAGAAACCTTCTGACCCATGGAAAAAGGTTGAAATGACACAAACAAGGCCTCTGACTTACGAAAGGCAGAGGTTCGTTTCACATAATAACACAGAGCCCTGCATATGTCCAGTTTATGCCACTGTCTTTCCAGTCTATGCGATGGATTGGGACAAAAGTCCGGAAGTACCAACTCTTGGGTCCTATGGAACCAGGTATTGACCTTCGGAATGAAAGATGGATCTAAACGAAGCACTACTCTGTCGTCATAAAAGGTGCAGCCAGCTCCGAAAGGGCAGCCAGCTCCGAAATACGCCTGGCTGACATGACTGCAATCAAGAAAGGCACTTTCAGAGAAAGGAGTCTTAAGGAACAAGACCTGATAGGTTCAAACAGCCTTGAAATTAGCGCTTGTAGCACCTGTGGGAGGTCCCAAGAGGAGTAGCGACGAACCACCAGTGGCTGGCATTAGTCGCCCCCTTGAGAAAGGAGCTTACCACTGGATGCTGGGCTAAAGGGACCAGTTTGTCACAGGTAAGAACCGTGGATAAGGCTGCTACCTGTCTGCAGATAGTGTTAGGTGTTAACCCCTTATCCATAGCCTCCAACAGATATTCTAGAATATTGGGAATGGTGACAGAAAGGGGTTGGAGTTGGTGCTTAGTGCACCAGATGCAGAAATTTCTCCACGTGGCATCATATATCGTATTAGTCAAAGGGCATCTGGAAACCTGGATCATAGAGATCACCCTGGACGAATAGGATTGTCTAGTGAAATTTCTCCGCTCAAGTGCCAAGCGGCCAACTGGAGCCACTGGGGATCTGGGTGTTGAAAGGCCCCCTGGCTGAGGGAGATGCGGTCTGGAGGAATCTTCCATGGCGGTGAAATGGAAAGTTCCATGAGGTTGGCAAACCACGGGCGTCTCGGCCAGTGTGGAACAACCAAGATGACCTCTGCCTGCTCCTGAAGAAGCTTGCGGACGGTTGCCGGAATCAGTGGAAGGGGAGGGAATGCATACAGCAATCCCCTGGGCCACTCGCTGCGAAGAGCGTTCCTTCTGCCCCTGGGGATGGGAATCTGGTGAAGTACCTGGGCAGTTGGGAGTTGTTCGGGGAGGCAAAGAGGTCCAACTGGGGCTGACCGAATCTGTCCGAAATCTCCCTGAACAGAGCTGGGTCCAGGCGCCATTCTGAGTGGTCCACCGTAGACCTGCTCAGGGAGTCCGCTTGATGGTTCACCTCCCCCAATATATGCTCTGCCTTGATCGAGCCTAGATTGGCCTCCACGCAAGAGTTCAGACTGTGGGCTTTGAGCATAAGGGACTTGGATCGGATCCCTCCCTGCCTGTTTACGTGCGCCTTTGCTGCCACGTTGTCCGTCAATATCAGTACATGCTGTCCTGCTACTATGGTGGAAAAGTGGTGGAGTGCCAGGTGAATGGCCCTGAGGTCTAGCCAGTTTATACTGTAGCTCAAGTCCAAATGGGACCATTGACTCTGGGCTAGATGTGTCTGGAGGTGAGCACCCCAGCCAAACAGGCTGGCGTCTGTGGTCAAGGTGAGCCTGGCAGGCTCCTTGAAGAGGGATCCCTTGGCCATTGCCAGTGAGGTCCACCACAGGAGGGACGACTGTGTCTGGCATGGGACTCTCACCCTCCTGGTAGAAGAGCTCATGTTCCACTTCTGAAAGGGGAGAAGGAACCACTGCAGTTCTCTGGAATGTAGTCTGACCCAAGGAACGATCCCTATACAGGAGACCATCTTTCCCAGCAGTTGCGACAGTTGGACTAGGGGAACCACACTCTCTCTCCGAACCCGGTGAATAAGAATCCTGATGCTGTTCCGGCGTTCCTGGGAAAGGAAGACTTCGCACAGATTTGAGTCTATGACCACCCCCAGGTGGAGGAGGCGAGTTGAAGGGACCGTGTGGCTCTTCTGGAAATTCACGGAGAATCCGTGAACTTGAAGAGTCCTGATGGTGATGTCCAGGTCCGACTGGGCCGAACGAAAGGAGCGGGATTGGATAAGGATATCGTCCAGATAGCATTGAACGTGCATCAGGATCATTCTCAGATGGGTGGCTAATATCGCTAAGAGGAAAGGGCAAACGGGAGCGCTTTGTACTGAAAATGCTGGTGCGCGTAACAAAACCGGAGGAATTTGCGGTGCTCGGGGAGGATCGGGATGTGAAGGTAAGCTTCCGTTATGTCTATGGAGGACAGGAAATCCCCCCTCCTGATGCTGGCCAGGATAGACTTGAGAGTCTCCATCTTGAACTGTTTGTAGGCCAAGAAGTCATTTAGTTCTTTCAAGTCCAATATCGCCCTCCAGCCCCCCGAGGCCTTTGGAACCACAAACAGAATGGAGTAAAACCCCTGTCCCTTCTATTCTGTGGGCACTGGCTCGATGGCCTCTATCTCCAGTAGATGGGAGATGGCCATGGACATGAGTCCTACCTTGGTGGCATTTCTTATGTTGGGGCACGCTAGGAAGTACCCTGGCGGTATGGATAAGAACTCCAGGGCAAGGCCGTGTCGGATGGTGTCTATCACCCTGGAGCTCATGGAGCCACATGATGGACGACCTGGCAAAAAAGGATGACAATGTCGCTGCTCTGACTGACCATGCCGAGGTTTGATGAGCTCTACAGAGGGAAAATTCGAATCTCTTTTCCTCCACTTTCAGGCCCTCTGCCATGTCCCCTGGTATGGTGGAGGAAGAAAACAAGGAGGTTAGGGGAGTATCCACAAGTGGCACCTCCAGGAGGGAAGAGAAAGAGGAAGAGACGTTGAAAAGTTTTTTCTCAGTCCTGCTAGGGGTAGGAAGAGTGCCTACGGAAGCCCATTGCTTTTCCACCGTGTTGCGGAAGAAAGGCAGGCAGAGAATCTGCTTCTCCTCGACCACCGGCTCTGAGAACAGAGGGTTCGAGTCCTGGATGGTGGTGGTCACTGGCTTAGGGTCCTGCTCAGGAGTGATGTTGGCCAAAGAACAGGCTTTCAGTAATAGTGACCTGAATAGAGAAGGATCAAATAGGTCAGATGCTGGGGACAGATCCAGAGCCGTCTCTTCGTCCTCTGACATGGGCAAGTCCGAAGTTTCGAAGTCCAAGGAGTCATCCTCTCCCACCTGAGAAGATGTGTCTGAATTGCCCGAACTGGGGAACAGGGCGGGCCCTGTCTGAGGCAGAGATGCTGGGGGGGCGGGGGCATCTGTAAAGGCCGTTGACCCATGGCAGAGGCCAT
Organism: Crotalus tigris; assembly: GCF_016545835.1. Lineage (NCBI taxonomy): Eukaryota > Metazoa > Chordata > Lepidosauria > Squamata > Viperidae > Crotalus > Crotalus tigris. Next base: position 58,755 of record NW_024100213.1, on the reverse strand, counting down.
GTATTGTGAGAAGGCCTGGTTCATAAAGGCCTGAAACTGGTCCTGCCACACTCCCTGTTGTTCTGTTGGGTGGATGCCAGCTACTATAGGTGTATATGTGGCTTCCGGGCCTTGATGTGTTGTAGGGGAGGGGGGAATTCCCCGAATGTCTGCAAGAGAGGAGAGAAGGGGACCAACCTATCCAGTTTCCCTCTGAGGAGACCATGCCCTAGGGGCAACGTTGGGAGGCGCGGATTGAGGCTCAAATGGTGAGCGGTCCAGTGGGATGGGGGAAACCCACTTCTGCCCCACTGGAGATGAGCCTTTGAGCTCTGGAGAACTCCTTCTCCAGTGCCTGATGTCTCCTCGAGGCCTCTCTCTCAGTGGTTTTGGAGGACTTCTTAGTGGACAAGGCCTTTGCCTTAGATTTCCTCCCCCACCGCTTCCGAATTGGAGGATCTGCGCTTTTTTTCTGCGGAGGGGGGGCAGAAGACCTCTGCGATGGCTGAGGAGTTTCACTGTCTGCCATTGCCACCTGCATATTCCGGGCAGGAGATATCCAGGGAAGGGGCAGAACGCAGATCTGGTTGTCAGAGAGGGAAACCCCGGGCTCTGAGCAACAGCAATGGCTGACAGCCAGATAGTCACCTAAGACTACCTGTTAAGCCCTGCAGCACTGCACCACACGGCTAAATGGAACAGATGGTTCTAATAAATTCCCCCTCCTTTGTGAATGGGTGTTGGGTGTAATGACCAAAGGTTGAGCCCTGTTGAGATAGGTCTTCTTTTGAGGAAGTATCCTCTGGCCGTCTTAAGCCCTGAAGGGCCTGAAATGCCTTGGCAGGCCTGATGTATTGTTCAATAAGGCCAGAAGCCTTACAATTATTTTGGAGACAGGCCAAAGAGCTGACTAGGGAACCCAAAATGGCGGACGCGCCACTGATCCTCTTCCTGGGCAAGCACACTGGTGGTGAGTAGGAGGTCTTTGTAGCCCTTTATCTCAGTCGTAAGAGGAAGCCCAGTGCGATTTAATTTGCCCCCAATCTGTGCCTGTCACGGCAGGATAAAGAGAGAGCCAGGTTATTTCGAGAGAGGCCAAATCCTTTGACTGAGGGCTTCACGAGGCTCTCAAAATGGCAGCCGCACCAAAATTAACGGCCGTTTGTATTTCGGCCGGGCCTTCCCTGCCTTGAGGGACCCTGAGGGGAAACTTGTTTTCCGACTTGTTCCCTGCCTCTGGGGCCGAAAACAAAGCACTTGTGGTTCGTTCCGCAGCCTCCGCTGCAATCCAGATCGGCGTTGGAAGTCGGCAGTGGCCTCATGGCAACGGCGCACTCTGGCAAGGCAGTCTGGCCTCTGAAAGTTCCGTGGAATGTTGCCCGCTGAGGCTAACGCCCCGTGCCTCCTGGAAGGATCTGCCATCAATGTGAGACTCAATCAGTCTGAGACTGGAAACGGCCCAGGTGGAGCCTGGAAGGCCCGCTGGGGCCGAGGCAGAACTCCTTCTCTAGCCTTTGCCTTAGATTTTTGCAGTCAGCTGAAAACTATCAATCAATTTGGAGCTGAATTATAGAATAAGAATTTTAGTAGAATTTGGAAATCAATTGCTTTTACCTAATCTAAATTCAGAGGAGCCAAAAAGAATTGCGTCCTGCTGAGCTAAGACTAAGTAAAAAATTGGGTAAGGTCCAGCCCAGAATGAGGCATGGCAGATTTCTGACTTAGTCTCAACTGAGCAGGAAGGCTGAGATTACCTACCAGTGGATTCTACACTCATCATGCTGGAGAACATAAGATTTTTTTTCTGTCGCATTCTTACCTTATGACAGGGGTCCCCAATCCCCGGTCCGTGGACCAGTACCAAGCCGCAGCATGCCAGCAACCAGTTCACACAAACAAGCAAAGCCCTATCTTCGGGATTCAGGCAGCACACAAAACCATGCCCCCTCCGGTCCGCGGAAAAACCTCTCTCCATGTAATCATCAGATCTCACACATCATCAAAAAAGTTCTCAGATGGTCTTTTGGCTAAACAATGCATTTTTAAACACCTGCTCACATGTACATTGTTGTGACTGTATTATTTATTTTTCTTTTCCTTTCCTAACTGAATTTTAAAATCACTGATTTTGTTTCATACAAAGCTTTCTAAAATGATGAGTATAAATACAACTCTTTTGACATTTTAAAGGCACTTGAATACTTGACCTTTGCATGAATTATCCATAAAAGAAACAAAATCAGTTATCAAAAGATGGTAAAAATGCCATCGAGCTATCATTTTGCTCATCATTAATGACATACAGTCAACAGCTAATCTGCTGTCCATTAACAGCTGCATGAACATTTAAGCATAGGTTTTTAATACTGATTCAGCATTTTTCTTTTAAAAAAGAGCTCAATTCAGTTCCCAAAGATTTTCCAGCTGCATGAGTTGATGAAAGGCCAAGAAAGAGGTTGAAACCCAAGAAGTTATTTATTTATTTACCTACTTACTTACTTACTACCTATTGACTAACTAACAAATACCCTGGTGAATATTCAAGGTATAAAAAACAAAAAATGAAAAAACAAACAAACAGCTAAAGGTAGTAAGGAGAAATACAGTTGAAATCCTCCTCCAAAACTATGAATGCACAATCCCTATAATTTCATATGGATGTTAAATAGCATGTAAAACTCCACTTTGCACTCTGAATATGGTTAGGAAGGTACAGAACCTTATAAAACAGTGCCCAAAGTCCCAATTCCACCCAATGATCTAGAACAGGGGTGTCAAACTGCCAGCCCACAGCCCGGATGTATCATCCGGAAGCCGCGCCCACCCCATTGCTGGCAATGGCAAAACCATCCCGATATGTTGCGTGACGTCACGTGACGTCACGAGTTTGACATGTCTGATCTAGAAAGATGGTCAATGGTGCTGAAAGTCAAAAAGTCCAAAATAGCAAAGCTGCACACTTCCCTTAATCAGTTTCTGGCACTGGTCATCCCCCACAGTGACAAAACTAATTAACAGAATAACAGAATAATAGGGTTGGAAGGACCTTTGAGGTCTTCTAGTCCAACCCCCTGCTCAGACAAATGGTTGTCCAATCTCTTGTTAAAAACCTCCAGTGTTGGAACACCTACAACTTCTTAAGGCAAGTCGTTCCACTGATTAATTGTTCTCATTGTCAGGAAATTCCTAGGTTGGCTCTCTCCTTGATTAGTTTCCATCCACTGCTTTTGTTCTGCCCTCAGGTCCTTTGGAGAATAGGTTGATCTCCCTCCTCTTTATGGCAGCCCCTGAGATATTGGAATACTGCTATCCTGCCACTCCTAGTCCTTCTTTTCATTAAACTAGACATATCCAATTCCTGCAATCGTTCTTTGTATGTTTTAGCCTCCAGTTCCCTAAATAGTTGCTCTTCTCTGCACTCTTTCTAGAGCAGGGATATCAAACTGTCGGCCTGTGGGCTGGTTGCGTCATGCGGAGGCCGTGCCCACCCCAGCTCCAGCAATGATACGTCTCGACACGTCACGTGATGTGGCGAGTTTGACACCCATGTTCTAGAGTCTCAACATCTTTTTGGTGGTCATATTGGACACAATATACCAAAACACAGTTTCCCCATCTCTATAGTATAAGATTTTTTATATTGAGTTGACCAAAACTGGATGCAATATTCCATTCTTACCAAGGGATTGTAAAGTGGTATTAACACTTCACATGATCTTCATGCTATCCCTTTGTTAATGCAGCCTAGGACTGAGTTGGCTTTTTTTGGGGGGGGGGCAACTGCAGCACACAGCTGGCTCCTATTTAAGTGATTGTCCACTAGGATTCCAAAATCCTTCTCACAGTTCCAATAATATTCTACTTGAAAACCATTACAATAGATCCAGCATCTGGAATTGTAAGACCTTTGATAGAAATTTTCCTCCTGACTTCTTTAGACAAGGGGGAACCCATTCATGCAGCAAGAGAGCATTAATCAAGTTCTTTAATAGGGACAGACCCACTCTAGTCAGTATAATCACTAAGGAAGGGCAAGGATCAAATCAGGCATGAAAAAACCAATATAGCAGACAAGCAGTTGCTAATGTTACATACTTGCCCTAATGAGTCAAAACAGTCCCACTGATTCTGTCCGCAAAGAAGAATGCAAGTTGGTTACAGCAAGCCACCAATATTTTTGATTCCCTCCCTTCTTTGTTTTCTTCTTAGCTTTTTGCTGTCTCTTTTGAACTGTGTTTAAAGCAGGCTTATTTCCATGTGTCTATTAATGGCTGATTTGGCTAAATGACAAGCTTCCAGGAATTCCCTAGCATTTTCAGATTTACTGTAGCTACGTCTAGGATGCTCACAATTACTTGGTTTGTATACTAGTGCACTGTCATGTAATTCTAATAGTGTGTTGATTGTTTCTGAGATATTTTGGATGCATGGTGATCAGTGGTGGGATTCAGCCGGTTCGCACCAGTTCGGTAGAATCAGTAGCTAATTTTTTGTTGACTTCGGCGAATCGGCTGATGTCCTAGCCCTTTTTTGCAAGGCCCAGCATGGATGCCACTTCCAGAAGTCCATTCTGAACTGAGGAGGCCTCCCAGGCCCAGAAAGGCCCACTGGAAGTGTGTGGACGCCACTTCCGGAAGTCCGTTCTGAGCCTCGGAGGCCTGAGGGAGACTCCCCAGGCCCAGAATGGCCCAACAGAAATGCCTGGATGCCCCTTCCGGAATTCCATTCTGGGCCTCAGAGGCCCAGGCCCAGAACGGACTTCCAGAAGCAGCATCCATGCAGAGAACCAGTTGTTCAAGTATTTGAATCCCACCCCTGATGGTAATGTTATCCTTTTCATAACCTGTGTTGGTTGTGCTGTAATAGGTTGAGTAGACAGGTACTTATTTTCCATTTTGTTGGAAGATGTTGCATAGGTGGTCTTTTTCCTTTTCCTAGTTGCTGGAATATATTTGTGCTGGTGTAAATAATGTTCTTACACAGTTCCTCCTGTGGCAGCTTGGGTTATCACTTTGTAATGGAGCATTTGGTTAATGTGAGTTATTTTTTGATAGACTTATATTTCTAAATTGCTGCCATTCCTTCAGCTGAATGAGGTTTAAAACGGGTAGTTTGTTGTTTGTGCAATATGGGTATTGCTCTGATCTGTGGTTATATTTTAAAGTAGGGACTGGGGCAGAGGTTGATGAAGTCCATGATTTTGGATATTTTGATCTTAGTGTATGACTAGGTTGAGTATGTGGTGTAATACTTCTACCATAGATTGTTCCACTAGTTCTGGATCTATGGGCATAAAGAGTGTTTTAACATCTTATGAACCCATAATTTCATCCTCTTCTATTTTTAGATCTTTGATTTTCTGGCGGCACTGTAATGTGGAATTGAGAGAATAGTCATTCCCCTTTGTGTGATGGCCAAGAATTTTTCAATGTCATTGACTGTTTGTAAATTGGGATCCCTAGTAATGATGCAGTTGAATAAAGAGGTATGTTGAGTGTGTATATTTTTGGGTATCCGCCAAATCATGAAAGGATGGGTCTACTGCTTTTCATACAAGGGGAACTCATCAAATTTGCAAATGACACTAAGCTGGCAGGAATAGCCAACTCCCCAGAAGAGAAGCTCAGGTTCCAAAATGATCTTGACAGACTTGAACAATGGGCCCTATCCAACAATGTGAAATTTAATGTGGAGAAAAGCAAGGCAGGAAAAACCGAAGGTACAAGTACAGATTAGGCAAAACCTGGCTCAAAAACAGTAACTGTGAGAGGGATCTTGAAGTCCTAGTGGACAATCATTTAAACGTGAACGAGCAGTGTGCAGCAGCAGCCCAAAAAGCTAATACAATCCTTGGTTGTATAAACAGAGACATAGAATCAAAATCACCTGAAGTATTAGTACTGCTTTATAAAGCCTTAATAAGGCCATATCTGGAACACTGCATCCAGTTTTGGTCACCAGATTATAAAAAAAAGTTGAGACTTTGGGAAAAGTGCAAAGAAGAGCAACTAAGATGATTAAAGGCCTGGAGACAAAAGCACATGAAGAACAGTTGCAGGAATTGGGTATGGCCAATCTAGAAAAACGAAGGACCAGGGGTAACACGACAGCAGTATTCCAGTATTTGAGGGGGGTCAACTTATTTTCCAAACACCAGAAGGCAAGATAAGATGGAAACTAATCAAGGAGATAAGCAATCTGGAACAAGAAGAACTTTTCTAACAGTGAGAACAATTAACCAGTGGAACAACTTGCCTTCAGAAGTTATGGGTGCTTCATCATTGGAGGTCTTTAAGAAGAGACTGGACAACCCCCTGTCTGAAATGGTATAGGGTCTCCTGCTTGAGCAGGGGGTTGGACTAGAAGACCTCCAAGGTTCCTTCCAGCTCTATTCTGATTGATTGATTGATCCACTACCATTCTTTCGTGATCTGACTCTTATTGGTTAGGTCATTGAGGATTCTTTTGATGTGGTTGTCCAGTTTCTGCATTGAGCTGAAATACAGAAATGCATTTGGCAGAAGATTATAGTTCTTCCATAATGAGAGATTCCATAGAGAGAAGATAATTGTTGGTTCCCAGTAGCAAACAGAAGAGCATCAATTCCTGTGTGATTAGTGGAGATAAAAGGAAGTAAACAGATTTTTTCTTAGCCTCAGTTTGGGCACAGCACAAGTTGCCTAGCAATTGAAGGAATTGCAAAAACAGTATTCTTTGGCCATGACCATACAATCTATTACCATATTTTGAGAGGATGCTTGAGATTCTGCCTAAAATTTGTAAAAATTCAGGATTACCTCTAACTTTACTCTCTAAAGAAATTAATTTCTTCTAATTATTATAATTAAACACTGGCTTTTGACTGAATACTAGGTACATATGTAAACCATGGTCCATGAAACAGTAGTAGCTGTGAGAGGCATCTTGAAGTCCTAGTCCTAGTGGAAAAACATTTAAATGTGAGCCAGCAGTGTGTAGCAGCCGCCAAAAATGCCAATGCAGTCTTAGGTTGCATTAACAGAAGGATAGAATCAAGATCACATGAAGTGATAGAATCAAGATCATGTGAAGTTCTCTTTAATGAAAAGAAGGACGAGGGGGGACATGATAGCAGTGTTCCAATATCTCAGGGGCTGCCACAAAGAAGAGGGAGTCAAGCTATTTTCCAAAGCGCCTGAAGGCAGGACAAGAAGCAACGGGTGGAAACTAATCAAGGAGAGAAGCAACCTAGTTCAAAGGAGAAACTTCTTGACAGTTAGAACAATTAACCAGTGGAACAACCTGACTCCAGAAGCGGTGAATGCGCCAACACTGGAAGTTTTTAAGAAGAGACTGGACAGCCATTTGTCCGAAATGGTATAGGGTTTCCCGCCTGAGCAGGGGGTTGGACTAGATGACCTCCAAGGCCCTTTCCAATTTTACTATTACTATTACTATTATTTGTACTGCTTTATTAAGCCTCAGTAACACCACACTTAAAATGCTGCATCCAGTTTTGATCACCATATTATAAAAAAGATGTTGAGATTCTAGAAAAAATGCAGAGAAGAGCAACAAAGATGATCAGGGGACTGTAGGCTAAAACATATAAAGAATGGTTGCCAGGAATTGGGTATGTGTAGTTTAATGAAAAGAAGGACTGGGGGGGGGGGACATGATAGCAGTGTTCCAATATCTCAGAGGCTGCCACAAAGAAGAGGGAGTCAAGCTATTCTCCAAAGCACCTGAAGGCAGGACAAGAAGCAACGGATGGAAACTAATCAGGGAGAGAAGCAACCAAGAACTAAGGAGAAATTTCCTGACAATTAGAAAAAAATTAATCACCTGCCTTCAGAGGTTGTGAATGCTCCAATACTGGAAGTTTTAAAGAAGAGATTGGACAACAATTTGTCTGAAATGATATAGGGTTTCCTGTCTAAGCAGGGGGTTTGAACTAGAAGACCTCCAAGGTTCCTTTCAAGTCTGTTATTCTAAACAACAACAACAACAAAAAAAAAACCCTACTTATAGAAGACTGGAGAGTTTGCTTGTACTTTGGACTGGCTAAAGAATGTGTTATCAATGCCAGTAGGAAAACAAAGGAAAACTGATTCGTGTTGGGAAACAGCAGGATTACCTTGTTCTGGTATTTCAAATGTACACGTGACATCAATCCTCTGAAAATATTTTGACGCAGAATGCTAGGAGCTCTTTATGGGTATGCTAAAGCTAGCATTAACACAACTATATTATTCCTATATAAATTGAAAAAAAAAACCTCAACTTATCACCCCCCACCAATCATTACGGTCTTAATTAGAACATTCTGAAACTGAGAAGGGTCAATGAGGAAATAAAATAGAAGGACAAAGCATGTGGAAGCCACAAACTATGTATTCCTAGAGTACTAATCAGGACACCCTGCTTTTAAAATGCCAGTGGTAAACAAAATTTCTGCATTTGTTGGTTATATAATATAAATCTAATAATACTTAATCTTTAATCTATATTACTGGTGTGTCAGTAATTTGTCCCTTATTATCTTCCAAGGATATTACATCAAATTGGGGTGCAAATCTTGTATTTTTTTAGTTTTTGCATCGATACCCTGTAAAGCATTAAAATTCCAGGTGCCAGATGTTGACCTGAAGATGCACTGCACGTTGCAAAACAAGGCACTATGCTTTTAACATAGATTTAATAATGTCCATTGCAAGTCAGATACAATTTGAGCTGTAGCTATCTCCTGACCAGTTCATTGCCTAGAACTTCTTAGGAAATCTGGGCTTCCAAGTCCTTAAAAGGACTCCTAAGGGACAAGAATGTCAATTACTCATTCAATTTTCCCATTCCAAAGATCAACAAGGACTTTGGAAAAACCACTAGGTGATGCCTCTGGACATTTTTAGAGCATTCTAGGATTTATCTGATGTTATTTCTGGGCACTTATATCTCGGAGGACCTCTCATGGACTATGAATGTTAACATGCTTGTGAAGAAGGCACAGAAGAGGCTATACTTTCTGAGAATGCTCAGGAAGATAAATCTATCTCAGCATCTACTTCTGTCCTACTATCACAGCACCATTGAGAGTGTCCTGACATACGGCATTCTTGCATGGTATGGGAACAGCTCTGTAGCCAACAAAAAAGGTCTATAGAGAATTATTAAAACTGCCCAGAATATTATCAGACTCCAGCTACCAGCCCTGGACAACATCTTCGAATCTCACTGTTTGAGAAAGTTGCATAACATTCTCAGAGACTCTTCCCATCCTGCTTACAATCTCTTTGGACTGTTGTCTTCTGGCAGAAGATATAGAACATTTAAAACTTGGACCACATGTTTTCTGAATAGTTTTTATCCCAGAGCTATAATTGCACTTAATAATGAACTAAAGGGCCACCATCAGTAAACTGTTGGACAGTATTACTTGGTCTGTTGGGTGGATGTTTAGGCGGTTTTAGGGATGGGGAATTGTGGTGGGTGGGAGTGTGTTTGGGGATTATGTGTGTGGGACCTGGTCTTTGGGTGTCACGTAAATTTCGTTGTATGTGTATACTGTGTATACACATACAATGACAATAAAGTTTAGTTTACTTTATTATTTAGTTTATTATAATATTAGAACATAGAAGATAGAAGAATAGAGTTGAGAGGGATCTTGGAGGTCTTCTAGTCCAATCCCCTGTTTGAACAGGAGGTCCAATACCATTTCAGATAAATGGTTGTCCAGTCTCATTTTGAAATGGTATAAGTGATGGAGCACCTACAACTTCTGAAGGCAAGCTGTTCCATTGGTTGTTTGCTCTCACCATTAGAAATTTTCTCCTTAGTTCTAAATTGCTTCTTTCCTTGGTTAGTCTCCATCCATTGTTTCTCATCTTGCCTTTTGGTGCTTTGGAAAATAGCCTGACCCCCACATTTTTGTTCAAATATTGGAACACTGCTATCATGTCTCCCCTCATCCTTCATTTCTCTACACTAGACATACCCAATTCCTGTAACTGTTCTTCATATCTTTTAGTTTCCAGCCCCCTAATCATTCTTGTTGTTGATCTCTGCACTCTTTCCAGAATCTCAATATTCAAGAGGCAGGACACCTTAATCAGTCTTCCATTCCTGCAGAAGAGGAATAATAATTCTCCATTCTCAGCTGAATTTAGTCAACTAATGATCAAAGCTAAATTGGCGCTAGATAAGAATGGAATTCATGGATAGCTGCACTTGGGTCTCCTGTGGCTGCACAATGATTCCAAACTGATGACATGTTTAACCCTGCCTTCCATCTCAGCCTGTTTATCTCTTACATCAGCCATTTAAATTTATATAAAGAGTCCAATATTTGCATTAAAAACAACACAACATCAGAGGTATGACATGAAATGAGGTGTGTGCAGAAAGTATGGATATGAGTAAATGTCCATAACATGAGGCTTGATCTTTTTTTTTTTTTTGGTAGAATATTTGGAGGTTCAGATTATAGACTTGAAATTCTTCAAAAGCAAACCTATTCAGTATAAAAGAGTCCCAGATGATCTGTTTGGTTCCATACTAGACCAAAACTATCTTCCATTCAGCCATGTCACTGTCTAATGTTTTAAATTTCTGCCATCCAGTGATATTGTTAATTGCAGGGAGGGTCAGGTTATTGTTTAATTCTTTCATTATGGTCAATTACTGCCTCCTTGTAATTTCTCATCAACACCACCCACTTAGTGACTGATGAGGCCCACACCTTTCTTGGTGCTGCCAAAGTGAGAATGACTGAGTGGGAGACAGAGGTATGAAGGCTGAGGGAACAAAGGAGAGGAGGAAAAGAGGGTGACAAGGGGAAACAGATGAAGGTCAATGCAGGAGAAGAGAAACATGGAAATTAAGAAACCCAGAACCTTAAGGAATGGGGCTGAGGATTGGGAAGGCAAAAAAATTAAAAAATGAAACAAAGAAAAACTGAAAGAAGCAGGAGAAATACATTTATGGAGATGAATTTAACCTATAGTGCATAACCAAAGTGTCAGGATATTTGCCAGACATTTATACTTGTCCAGACAGGTCTTTCTAATTATAAACTTTCATCAAATTTATAAAACTTCAGTAAAGTTAAACTTAGATTCCTCCCACCCCAAAGTTGATGTTAAAAATTTCCCGCTCAGTCATTAAAAATTAAAGTTTGAAGATATTGAAAAGTCATAGCAAATACCAGTCATTTAATTTTAATAACTGTTAGTTTAAAAAGTGTTAAAATATTGCTCTCATGAAAATTTCTCAGTTTAATCCAACTTGATATATAAGGAAAAAAGTGAGATCATACTTCCAAAGGACGAATTGTATTTTCTTCTAATTTCATCATATGTTACTCAGCCAACCTTTCCATACAATATTGTATTTTTTTATGTATCTTTCACTTTTTTTCCCTCTCTTCTCTTTTCTCTTTAAAATAATAAATAAATTTAAACAGCAGGGGGGAAAGATCAATCAGGATAAGTCAGCTTACAAAGAGTTTACACTTCTTTGAAACAAACAGAGTGGAAGAAATGAACAAACATAAGACTATGATAAGAAGTTAATGATTATTAATATTAGTATTACTCTTTACATATATAAAATAAATATAATTTGATATTATTTGGATATGCCACCACTTCTGATCTCTTAGGTATTCTACAAGTCTAAAAAGGTAAATCTTAAAAAAAGACATAATAATATTCATTAAAACAAAACAAAATTAAAGTAGCACAGTCAGACAGATGGCAGGCAAAGTGCAGATATTAATTACGGAAGGCTTGTTGGAACAGCCATGTTTTGACAGTTTTCCAAAACATGATTAAAATAGAGACCATCCAGGTCTTTCAGAGAAAGGTTATTTTAAAGGGTCAAAGTAGCAATGGCGAAGAATTGCTTCTGGGTTTCAATTCCCTTCTCATCCACACTTAGGATGAATAATATTAGCATTAGCAGCAATAGTTGGGCAATAAATAAGACATAGTTTTATTCTTGTTCATTTTCAATTTGGTAAAGTTATTGCAGTGAATTTTGAACGCATCCTCTTTCTGCAATAAGTGATCAGTTAATTCATTTTCATAGGTTCAGACACAGGGATGCATAAATGAGTCAAAATTTAGCCCATTTTGAAATAAGATAGGTAGGTAGGTAGGTAAGAAGGAAGGAGGATGGATGGATAGATAGATAGATAGATAGATAGATAGATAGATAGATAGATAGATAGATAGAGGCACATAACTAAGGCCGATTATCAGCAAACAGCCAGAACATGCAAAGATGAAGTCAGGAAAGCAAAGGCTCAGAATGAACAAAGACTTGCAACAGAAATCAAGGATAATAATAATAAAAATGTTTCTTCCAACATAATAACAACAAGAAAAAAGTTAAGGAAACTGTAGGTCCACTAAAGAAAGAAAATGGCAAGGAAATAACAGACAACAGGGAAAAAGCGGAGCTGCTTAACTCATTCTTTGCATCAGTCTTCACACAAAAAGAAACTACAGCCCAACATACCCGAAAAAACACTGCAAAAGACCAACTAGAAACAAAAAATAAAATAAGCAGGAAAATGGTAAGAGAACACCTATCCAATCTTTTTTTTATATAAAAAGTTTTTTATTTATAAAACAGTTAAAACAAAGATGGACATAACGTAACATTCCAGTGTATATATTCCTAACATTTTGTTCCCCAGAGTTCTGAAGGAGCTGGCAGATGTTATCTCAGAACCACTGTACCATATCTTTCAAAAATCCTGGAGCACCGGGGAAATACCTGAGGATTGGAAAAGGGCTGATGTGGTTCCCATTTTCAAGAAAGGAAAAAAAAAAAACTACAGACCAGTCAGTTTAACATCAATACCTGGGGAGATCCTAGAAAAGATCATAAAAAAAAACCCAGATCTTTGCAAACAAAGCTATAACTAGTAGCCAGCACGGGTTTGTTAAAAACAGATCGTGCCAAACCAATCTTATTTCATTCTTTGATAAAATGACTAAACTAGTAGACCAGCGAAATGCTGTGAACGTAGTATACTTAGATTTCAAGTAAGACATTTGATAAAGTAAACCACAACCTACTCCTTGGTAAGCTAGAAAAAGGTGGAATACACAACATCACCACCAGATGGATCTATAGCTGGCTGGCAAACCATACTGAAAGAGCAGTCCTCAATGGTACTACCTCCACATAGAAAGAAGTAAACAGCGGGGTATCACAAGTTTCCGTCTTAGGCCCAGTACTCTTCAATATCTTCATAAATGATTTAGATGAGGGAATTGAAGGGGAACTAATCAAATTTGCAGGTGACATTAAATTGGCAGGAGTATCCAACAAACTCAGGATCCAAAAAGATCTTGACAAACTTGAATAATGGGCCCTATCCAACAAAATGAGTTTCAGTGTGCAGAAAAGCACAGTTTTACATTTAGGCAGGAAAAATCAAAGGTACAAGTACAGATTAGGCAAGACCTGGCTTAAAAACAGTAACGGTGAGAGGGACTTTGGAATCCTAGTGGATGATCACTTGACTATGAGCCAGCAGTGTTCAGCAGCAGTCAGAAAAGCTAATACAATCCTGGGTTGTATAAACAGAGGCATAGAATCAAGATCACATGAAGTATTAGTACCGCTTTATAAAACCCTAGTAAGACCACACCTGGAATACTGCAGCCAATTTTGGTCACCATATCACAAAAAAGATGTTGAGAGTTTGGAAAAAATTCAGAGAAGAGCAACTAAAATGATCAAAGGCCTGGAGACTAAAATATACGACTGCTGCAGGACTTGTGTTTGACTAGTCTTAGGAAAAGAAGAAATAGGGGAGACATGATGGCAGTGTTCCAATATTTGAGGGGGTCACATTATTCTCCAAAGCACCAGAGGACAGGACAAGAAACAATGGTTGGAAACTGATCGAAGAGAGAAGCAACCTGGAGTTAAGGAGAAACTTCCTGACAATGAGGACAATTAACCAATGCAACAGCTTGCCTCCAGAAATCGTGCACACTCCATCACTGGAGATTTTTTAAGAGGCTAGACAGTCACTTGTCTGAGATGGTATAGGTTCTCCTGTTTGAGCAGGGAGCTGGACTGGAAGACCTCCAAAGTCCCTTTCTATTCTATTCTATTCTATTCTATTCTATTCTATTCTATTCTATTCTATTCTATTCTATTCTATTCTATTCTATTTTCTATTTTCTATTTTCTATTTTCTATTCTATAGCATTAGGATTAACATTAGTAATAGCACTTAGATTTATATACCGCTTCACAGTGCTTTACAATAGGGCTGCAAAAATCTGGACAACCTCTAGATGTGAAAGAGTTTTTTTTTATATTTCTTTACTACCATCTAGTGGTCATCTGGTCCAATTGTGGCAGCCCTACCAAATGACATGCCAGGTAACAGGATTGAAAGGTAACCAGAAACATCTTGAAACTCATATATATTTTCCATCTATGTAGAAGCATGTTCTAATTGGGAATTTGCTATTCCACCTAAGAAGACTAAATGGTCAGCTTAGCTAAGTAATTAAATCAGAACTTCAAACTGCTTTAATGAGAGGAGCAATGATACATCATTCACCAAGCTAGATGGCCTCTATGTGGGTAAACTTCAGTCTTTTGAACTTCCAAGTCAACATGACCATCGTTGAGAATTCTGGAACATGATTTGTACCTACTTGGAGGAGACATGGTTGGAGATGAGACAGGGAGGCAATAATCATAAGTGTTTGACGCTATTGATTACCAATAGGCAGAAGGCTCGTGACAGTTGGTGAAAAAGGCCACTAGAAGAAAGCAAGGTCTACTCAGTTGAAACATCAGGATTCAGACCTTAATTTTGATTCCCAGTGAGTGGCTTTATTCTGTTACTGCTGCTCTACTTCAGCTCCCCATCTCTAACAAGGTATACTAAAATACCTTTTTAATACCATAACTCTGTTTGTAAAAACGAATGAGATATTTCTGTAGGATACAATTAGGGTAAGTCTCTGGGACCAGAGGTTTAGTCTTCTAAGCTTTTGGACTTGTGCTGGAGCCCATCTCAGGGAACTTCTCTCTAGCAAACACATCCTGCACAAGTCTGAAAGCTCAGAAGACAAAATTTCTGGTCTCTGTGATTAACCCACGCTGGATCCCGCAACATTATCCTGGGACACTTATATTTGCCTTTATTCGTGTGAGACATTTCTGCTTCTTACTTTGCTTCCCTTATAATGAACATATTCTTATGCACAACTGTTCATAAATTCAATAGTAGGTGAGATAATATTAAAAATATTTTATGCAAAACAACTTTGGATAGCTGATTCAGTAGACTAGGAAAATTAGGAGAATGGATGATATACAATTAATGGAAAAGCCACAAAACCACTATTTAAAATCCACTGGATTCAGCAGGTGGGGGAGGGGTGGTGAAAAACAGAATGACAAATAGTTTCTTACTGATGCATCATCCATGAAGGAAAATTAAAAAAAAAAATCTTTTAATGACATAGAAAGAGGAGGAGGAGGATTAGTAGTAGTCCCAGTTATTTTTCTTTCTCTGAAAGGGGAATTAAACTATTAAAGGACACCTTGTTAAGTAATTATCTAGCAACATCACTGCACAATTAAATAGCCATCAGTCCCTGCAGCTGAGAAATTTCAGGTAATTATTCAAAGATAATTTAATAGGAGAATTACTGTATTCAAGAAAGCATTAGCTAGTAATCTACCTCAATTAAAGTGCCCAATTAATTTCAGCACCTTGATAATAGTTGCCTTTTACAGAACCCTCCTCCTTCTGCCCAACAGACTTGAACGTATGTTTTAAAATATTCTTATAAATACATTATACATAAGAGAAAATGACCAGAAATCTAGTCCAGCATTTAATACAGGCCCATAAAGAAATTATTAGATGAATACAATTGTCATGAATCAGGAAATTTCTTTTCAGTTCTAGGTTGCTTCTCTGCTTGATTAGTTTCCATCCGTTGCTTCTTGTCTTGTGTATGTGTTCACTATAAAAGATGTTTAAATGTGTATTGGTATTTTATCTCTTCATGTGCACATACATTGGATATACTGGGTTTTGCTGGACCGTCTTACTTTCAGCATCCATCCCATCAAATAATACAAGGATGTTCCAAAATAATGGCACCACATTATACAGGGTGTCCCAAGACTTAGTGCAGTTTTGTATTTTAACACATACTCTCTATGTTAAGCTTCTATAAGGTCCGAATAAAGTATTTGAATATGATAAATTGGGGATCCATTTCAAAAATCTTCTTATCACCAATATCACTCCATGGTATAAAAGCAGAATATGGGAAACTCGGCATTACAAGACAAAATAGAAAGATCTGCACATGGATTAGAGAACAAACGAAAGTATACAATATCATCAAGAAAGTGAAAGAATTGAAATGGAATTGGGCTGGTCACGTAGCAAGAAGAACTGATGGCAGGTGGACCAAGGCAGTGATAGAATGGATCCCCCTTGATAAAAAGCATCCACAAAAGAGACCTAAAAAAAATGGACCGACGGCATCAGCAAGTATTGCAGGCCCAACTGGCCAAAGAAAGCTCAAGACCGTATTGGTTGGAAATATATGGAAGAGGCCTTCCTCCTGAAGTAGATAGACAATGGCTAGAAAGGTGATAATGATGACAGGAAGGAACAGCTTGCCGATCATGATTCTACCCAAATAGTTTAAATATTAAGGGAGGTCTGTTCTAATTTCTCTCATATGAGAGGTTAAGAGGACTTGGACCAGGAGAAAGGCCTTCTCAGTATTAACCCCCACTTTGGAGTTCTTGTGGTACTCTTTGAGTTTGTTTTCTTGCAGGCATTTCATCACCAGACTAGAAGAGACTAGACATTCACCTGTCTGAGACCATATAGGTTCTCCTGCTTGAGAGGGGGCTGGACTAGAAGACCTCCAAGGTCCCTTCCAGCTCTATTCTATTCTATTCTATTCTATTCTATTCTATTCTATTCTATTCTATTCTATTCTATTCTATTCCAGACAGGAATAGACTCTCCAAGTACCAATATTAGAGAAGCTACTTTTGACCATAAATGAGTTTATACAGCTCCTGCCCAGACCTAACAGAGCTCTGATGAGGTCAGGAAAACTTTGCTGTGGCTAATTTTATGGTGGTTAGAAAAGGATTCATTCTGAAATACATCTCAGTAGAAATTGTCTATGGATTTTAATCTAAAATGCCTCTAATGTCTGCATCTTTTTTTTTTCCACATTGCAACTCCACAAAGAACAGTAATCAGCAGCCTTGGTTGCTTTCTGTTCTCCAAGGACTGGTAAATCATCTTTTGGAGCAAAACTTTTTTTCCTTATTCCTTGGTTTCAATTAGAACTGAGTCCAGATGCTCTGTGAAGAATTTGGCCCTTGGAATGAAAATATAGTTAACCTGGTAAGAACTGAGTCAAAATCCCAGCTGATTGTTGTCTTGCTTTTAACTGATAGAGCTAATCTGGTTTTTTTTTTTAGTTTCTCCTATACCAGGGGCCTCAAACTCGCAACGTCACGTGATGTGTTGCGACGTATCACAACTTTTTTTCCATTGCCGGCAATGGGGTGGGCGCAGTTTCGGCATAACGCATCCGGCCCACAGGCCGGCAGTTTGACACCCCTGTCCTACACACTACACCAAACTGGTAAAGCTGGAGTCGTTTACGCCGTAAAATAAATAAAATAAATTTAATACAGGTCGTCCTTGACTTGACCACAATTGAGCCCAAAATTTATGTTGCTAAGTAAGACAAGTATTAAGTGAATTTTGCTCCATTTTACGGCCTTTCTTGCCACAACTTGAAAGTGAATCACTGCAATTGTTAAGTTACCAACATGGTTGTAAAGTGAATCTGGCTTCCCCATTGATTTTGCTTGTCAGAAGGTCGCAATAGGGGATCACGTGACCCCAGGACACTGGAGCCGTCATAAATGTGAGTCACTTGCCAAGGGTCAGAATTTTGATCAGGTGACCCTGGGGATGCTGCAATGATTGTGAAAAAATGATCATAGGTCACTTTTGTCAGTGCCACTGTATCTTCGACTGGTCATTAAATGAAAGGTGGTTAATCAAGGACTACCTGTAGATAAAACTGGACTTGCATACTTCCCAGAATCACTCTGCGAGGGATACTGTTCTTAAATTTGATATATAAATACATAATAAAATGCTGTGTTTGACCCCTCTCCTGCTGTAGTTCCAAGCCGAAATAGAACATTTCAAGAAGAATCCAAGAGCAAAGCTATGGCCAGAGATATATTCTTTCCTTTCTCCTTGATGTGCTAGGTACTTATTCCTTCTTAGCCAATTCTTGTGCTCAGCAAAAAATTAGATAAAATTAATAACTGGAACTTAAAAGATAAGGCTAATGCCTCAGAACCTCCAAGGAAACTTCACTTCCCAATAGTTAGCCTCACAGATCTCTAGGATGAATGTAATGCCAACAAAATATATAAGTACGTACAACAGGTGGAACCTCTATAAAGGGGGTATTAAAGAGAGAGATAATTTCCCAGGGGACCTGAATAGTCATTGCTAGCCATGCTCTGAGAAGATTTAATTTTGCATAGGATAGCTCATTGTGCTTTCCAGGGTTCTGGGAAGGAGAAAGGGAAGGAGAAAGATTTACTTCTCCTATTCAGGAGACAAATTCCTCAGGGTTTGCTCCCTTCTCTTCTCCCTCCTTCTTGAGAAGTAAAATTTTGCATACTTCTGCAGAAGAGAAGAGAGAATGCTCTTAGGAAAAGGGCGTTCAGTCTAGATTCTCTTAATCCCCAGCCTGATTTTCATAACCTTGAGTCCTGAGGATTAGTTTACAAGGTTTGTGGCCCTGCTATGAGGATGTTTGAATCTGGCCCCTTAGAGTAAGAGTTTATGAACTCAGAGGTTACAATCTGGGCAAAAAAAAAGCAGAAGGACCGTTTCTCGATTTTCAGATAGGATGCTAAGCCAACAGTACAGTCAACTTTAATAAGTTTAACTTCACTCAAACAACCAAAGACAAATCTAGATTTCTCCCCAAAAGTTAAAAAAAGAAATCTTGGCCTCACCCATATGGCATTGCTGATTCTCCATAATTCTATGCATAAGATTCAACCACAAATGTCAGCTATGACTGATAAGTTGAAAACATTTGTCTATACCTGTCTTTTAAAGGACTTTTTTCTTGTAAGATCTTTTATGACAGGTAACAGAGACCTTGATGGGTTGTTCAGTGTTCCTATTTCCTTAATATTCTTCCTTGTTTCTTAAGTGTAACCTCCCTGTCTATATGTATGTAGGCACAGTTAGAGGTTGAGTTGGTTGATTGGATGCATGAACAAGTGGTTCCCTCAAAGAAGCATGGTTACAAGTAAGTATAAAAATAAGTATAAAAATATATTTATAAAAATATAAATATTTTTATATTCAGTTTTAATTCTTAAAACTGAATATAAAAATAAAACCACATACTTTTCTTTTAGGTTCAACGCACAACTTTGAAAAAATGGAACCTTGTTTTTATATATGTTGGTAGCAAGAATAAAGTGGAAAGATATGTCAATTCTCACAATGGATGAATGGCTGGAAAAACTGATAGAACTAGCAGCAATGGCTAAACTGACTGTTTTATTCGGAAAAAAAAAGAACATATCAAACTCTGTTTCTGCTTGGAAACCATTTCTGGACTTGGTGCATGAGCTAGAAAAAAAAATGAAATGTTGACTTTGTGTTTTGCCGATTAGAATGTTTCTTGTTATAAAATGGCTAGTACATATTACAGGTAGTCTTTGACTTACAACAGTTTGTTTAGTGACTGTTCGAAGTTACAACGGCACTGAAAAAAATGACATGATAGTTTTTCATAACTCTCATAAGACTTGGGAATAAATATTTTCTTCAGACTAGCCCCAACAAATCTGAATTAAACTTAATTAGATCAGACATGACAAGCAACAGCTAAATTGTGGATGTTAATTGAGAATAAAATGATTAATCATATCCACCAAATTAAGACAGGGTGTAGAGTCAGAGTTAGCTGTGGCTACCTAAGCCATCAAACCTAACTCACTACTAAGCAGTTAGTTTATTAGGCACCATGAAGTTGGGGATAATTTCTGGTGAATGTATGGATATGGAGGAATGTCTGCCATATTGTCCCAAAGGTTCTTCTGAAGAAACTTCTTGGATGAGAAGCAAAACATTTTCAAAGAAAACACAAAGTCCAGTTGCCTTTTGAAAAGCAGCCTTGGGACAACAATGACCTGGATGATTGAGAATCTCCATAGATATCTGCCATATTGATTTGTCCGCAGTAATAATCTAGACCACGGGTGTCAAACTCGCCATGTCACGTGACGTGTCGCAACATATCGCAACTTTTCTTACATTGTGGGAGCTGGGGTGGGCGCGGCCTCTGCATGATGCAACCGGCCCGCGGGCCAGCAGTGTGACACCCCTGATCTAGACCATTTCCAAAGACATCCTCTAATTTCCTTGGATCTGTCCATCCATTTCATCCGATCTCTCCTCCTTCTCCTTCTTTGAACCTTGTGAAGCATCATAATTTCTTCTACTCTATCACCTGCCCATATTATATGCTCCAGATATCTGAGGTTTTACTTTCTGTATATCAATTCAATTCTGTATTTATTTTGCCAAGATCTACTCACTTATTCCACTCGCAGTCCATAGTACTCTTAGGCCATTTCTTCATTTAGTAATTCTTAGCGATTTCTGGTGTCACCTAGCCATCACTATGGTAATATAAAGCATGTATGATTACCCAGCCGTAGCAATGACTGGAGAATATAATGGGAACCTATAAATTACTAATGAGTAAATAGCCATAGTAACTGTCTCCAAATTCATAATTTGAAGTGTATTTGTTCTTCTTTCAGTCCTTCTCCAGCTATCATAGATGTACATTATTTCCAGAAAAAAAAACCTGTTGTATTTATTAAAACCTAATTTTAAAAGATTAACAGGGAAGGAACTTGGTAAGTTGAAGAACAAATATGCACAGCAGTTTGATGGCATATATGTCATTATGCAAATAACATAAACGAATGGAAATGACATATCTTCCCCATCTGAATCATGAAATTATTCCATTCAAGTTGCAGCAAACTGTGGTCTGCTGTGTTGAGGTCCAGTAAATCCAGATCTCTTGTGATGTCATAAAAATGTCTTTATTCTTCATGATAAAGTAAGTTATTACTTTCCTCAATAGGATTAATCTCCTCTTTGTATCTTTAACAGTCAGTCTGTCTTTATTCTAGAGGTCATCCGCCCATATCTTCATCTATACCAAGCGTGTTCAGTCTGCGGCCTGCGAGCCACATGCAGCTCTGGACAGCTAGTAAAGTGGCCCCACAAGATCATAAATGTTTAACATTGCTACATGATTTATATATATTAACTATATTATAGATTTTATATGCAGCCCAAAAGAGTTCCTCTCACTCAGTGTGGTCCAGGCAAACCAAAAGGTTGAACACCCATGATCTATACTTTCACTTCCTTGGATCAAGTGTGAATTTACTAAGAGTCTATGACAACTTGCCACAGCCAATTCATCATGGCCAACTCATCACGGCCAACTTGTCATGCCCAACTCATCACGCCCAACTCGCCATGCCCAACTTGCCACAGCCAACTCAACACGCCCAACTTGCCATGGCCAACTCAGCACGCCTAACTCACCACATCCAACTCATCACACCCAACTTGCCATGCCCAACTCATCACACCCAATTCGCCATGCCCAACTCATCACATCCAACTCGCCACAGCCAATTCATCATGCCCAACTTGCCATGGCCAATTCATAATGCCCAACTAGCCATGGCCAACTCATCACGTGCAACTCACCATGCCCAAGCACATCACAATAGTAATGGAGGACTTTAACTACCCTGACATCAACTGGGAGACAAACTCTGCACCAAATGGAAGATCAAACAGATTCCTTGCAAACCTAGCAGATGATTTTGTCTCCCAAAAAATAGAGAAGGGAACTAGGGGATTAGCCATTTTGGATCTAATTCTCACTAACAGAGATGAAATGATAGAAGGTGTTGAAGCCACAGGAACCTTAGGAGGAAGTGATCATGCAACACTGGAATTCAACATTATGGAAGCACAAGCAATAGAACACAGTCAAACTAGAATCTTGGACTTTAAGAGAGCTAATTTCAATAAACTTAGAGAGAGGCTTGGGAAGGATTCCATGGATGAGAATCCTCAAGGGGAAAACAACTCAAGAAGCTTGGGAAATTTTGAAAAGTGAGATAATAAAAGCCCAGTCCAGCACAATACCAACAAAGAGGAAAAATAACAGCTCTCAAAAGAAACCAGCATGGCTACATAAAGAACTCTCTGATAAATTGAAAGATAAAAAGGACAAGTATAGAAAGTGGAAAGAGGGGCACATAACTAAGTCAGAATATCAACAAATAGCCCGAGCCTGCAAAGATGAAGTGAGGAAAGCTAAGGCTCAAAATGAACTAAGGCTTGCGACCAAAGTCCAAAATAACCAAAAAAAGCTTCTTTCAACATGTAAAAAACAAGAAAAAAGTGAAGGAAATGATTGGTCTATTAGTGGGGGAAAGTGGCAAGAAGGTGACAAGCAACAGGGAGAAAGCAAAACTATTTAACTCCTTTTTTGCATCTGTCTCTACACAAAGGGAAAAAACAGACCAACCTACCAAAAATAGTGCCATAAAAAAACAGAACAGAAACGCAAATTAAGATAGGCAAGAAAATGGTAAGTGAGCACCTGTCCAGCCTAGATGAGTTCAAATCACCAGGACCAGATGGATTACACCCCGGGTTTCTCAAGGAACTGGCAGATGTGATCTCAGAACCATTGAACTTTAACTGAACTATTTTTCAAAGATCCTGGAGCACTGGGGAACTACGGAGGACTGGAAAAGAGCTGATGTAGTTCCCATCTTCAAAAAAGGAAAGAAAAAATAGACCCAGGAAATTATAGACCTATCAACCTGACCTCAATACCTGGGAAGATTCTGGAAAAGATAATCAGAATCAGCGAACACCTAGAGGCAAACAAAGTCATTACTAAAAGCCAACATGGGTTTGTCAAAAACAGATCATGCCAGACAAATCGTATTGCATTCTTTGACCAAGTGACAAAATTAGTGGATCAGAAGAATGCTGTGGATATAATTTACTTGGACTTCAGTAAGTCCAATTCGCCAATTCATCATGCCCAAGTCGCTACGGCCAACTCATCATGCCCAACTCCCCACAGCCAATTCATCAACAAATTAACAAATAGGTGTTGCCTGGATATCTCAATATGTTTGTTTTCAAATTCGACTTTGATTCCACTTGTCATCCTTTCCAGATTTGCTATTCTTATTTTTTATTTGATCTGTAAATTAATTGGATATGGGGACTGTATCTTTTTCCTCCTTTCCAAACTCAGTTCTTATTTTCTTGTTTATTGCAAAATGTCCTCAGAAAACCTATCAGATATTCTGCATCCTCATTGATCTTAATATATTCTTCATTCTGGTCCAATCTCTAAAGCCTTTGCTGATGTCCATTAAGTAAAAATAGATTCCATCTCACTTTCTCTTACTCTCCCTCAATTATTCATCTTATATTAGCTCTCTGATCTCAAGTCCCTTTGCCTATTTGGAAATCAGCTTGTTCATTTGGTATTTCTCTCTCCAAAAATATAATTCTTTTCTTCTTTAGCTCTAGATCTAATGATACTTTGCTTTGGAGGAATTTATGGAAGAGATCTGGTAATATACACATTTTTCAGAACAGCTATATATAATGACCTTTTTTCATCTCTACACCACCCAGTCTTGTCTTGTTTTTGAGGATATCCGGTTGTTAGCATTTCATGACGTCTTTAATAGTTTTAAAAAGTTTAGTGTGAATTCATCTGTGCCTGATGTAAACTGTTTTTTAGAGAAGATGGCCTTGACACTTTCTCTCTACAAATGTTCCTGTCACTTTAGAACACGTTTGTAAAAGTGTTTGTTGCACCCTTCCATTTTTCTTTAACCTTATTTGTCTCTATCCTTGATGGAGTAATCCAATCTTAGCTTTTCCTGTAATTTTTGCACCTCTCTATTTCCTTTTCTTGTTATTTTTCTCTAGTCACTGACAGTCTTCACTGAGATATTTTTCTTATTTCTTACTTGGCATTGACGGTCTTTGTTCAATAACTGAATATCTTTTTTCTTATCCAAAGTTTTGATCATCCATCTGTTTTGAAGTGAAAGAGATTTTCCCCATCAAAGGCGGATCATCTCATCTGTTCCATATATTCTTGGAGGAACACAACCAAGTAAGTCATCATAGATGTACCAACCGTAATCTTGGGCATGCAAGTTGTTTGATTCTTCTCAGAAATAAATTGCTGATGAATAACCTCAACACTTCATCGTGAAACGTTTGAGCCACTTGTCAATCAGCAATTGGAAAATGATGTGGTAATGAGTTAATTTTCCCAGAGAAAAAAATTGGTAATTTGTCTTGCACAGAAATGATAATTAGTTGCTTGGAGAGAAAATGCTTACAGAGTAGATTTTTCTTCTGGACAGTGGAGCTCCCATGGTCCACAAGATGAAGACATCTATTGAGATACAAACATCTGTTGAGGTACAAGTACAGATTAGGCGAGACATGGCTCAAAAACTAATTGTGAGAGGGATCTTGGAGTCCTAGGGGACGATCACTTAAATATGAGCCAGCAGGGTGCGGCAGCAGCCCAAAAAGCTAATACAATCCTTGGTTGTATAAACAGAGGCATAGAATCAAAATCACCTGAAGTATTAGTACTGCTTTATAAAGCTTTAGTAAGACCACACTTGGAATACTGCATCCAGTTTTGGTTACTACATTACAAAAAAGATGTTGAGACTTTGGGGAAAGTGCAGAGAAGAGCAACTAGGATGATTAAAGGCCTGGAGACTAAAACATATGAAGAATGATTGCAGGAACTGGGTATGGCTAGTCTAGAAAAAAGAAGGACTAGGGGTGACATGCTAGCAGTATTTCAGTATTTAAGGGGTTGCCACAAAGAAAAAGGGGTCAGCTTATTTTCCAAAGCACCAGAAGTCAGGATAAGAAACAATGGATGGAAACCACTCAAGGAGAGAAGCAACCTGGAATTAAGGAGAAACTTCCTAACAGTGAGGACAATTAACCAGACGTTTGCCTTCAGAAGTGTTCCATCACTGGAGGTTTTTAAGAAGAGACTGGACAGCCACGTGTCTCTAATGGTATAGGGTCTCCTGCTTGAGCAGGGGGCTGGACTATAAGACCTCCAAGGTCCCTTCCAGCTCTATTCTGGTTAATTGACTGAGATGAATGCCCTTGAACAGTTCACACAGTAAATGAATTGGGCTACGGAGTCTAGAGTATAAGCATGCAAGTAAAAAGAATGGACTGAAACTATACAGAATATGAAAGTTGATTATCACATTGATAGGAAATTTAGTAGCTGTTTCCTCCACTATCAATAAATGCAGAATACTTTGCCTTCACAAAACAGACTAGCTACAGGGAATCTTCAATTTATGACCACAATTGAGCCAAACTTTTCATTGCTATGCCGCCAAGTTAACAACAAGTTAAGTTGTGCCTCGCTTTATATAATTTTTTTTTGCCACAGTTAAGCGAATCAGCAGTTGCTAAATGAATATGGTCGTTAAGTGAATCTTATCTCCCCCCCCCATTGACTTTGGTTGTTGAAAGCTGACTGGGAAGGTTACAAATGATAATCACATAACACGGGAAAGTGCCCCAATTTTGATCACGTGACCATGGGCTATTGCTGTCATCAGTGTGAAAACAGGACATAAGTCACTTTTTTCAATGCTGTTGTAACTTCAAATGGTCACTAAGTGAATGGCTGTAAGTTGAGGATGACATGTCCCTTCCTTTTACCTTAAAAAGATGCAAGGAAACAGAGCCTGTAAATCCCGACGTAGATCTACACATCTCAGTGAAATTTAGTCCTTGAGTGGCTACTAGTTTTAACATTTGAACATTTCCTCCATGTTTAGCAGGAGGGTTTGTTAAAGGAGCAAAAGGTTCAAAACATGGACAGGATATTGGGACAATCTTTCTTACCTCAAATGTGTTGCTGAATCATAAACCGAAACTTTATACAAGATTGCTGCAATTCTGAATATGTTTATTTCGAAGTTTTCTCCATACAAATTAATGAAATTAATGTGGCAGGATCCAATCTGGGTCGGTTACCAGCAAGAGTCTGAAAGCTGAGAAAACAAAATCTGTGGTCCAGGTGACCAGTCCAGATTGGATCCTGCAGCATTATCCTGGGACATGTATATTCGCCTTCATTCATGATTATTTTCTTGAAGGTGTATAATAATAATAATAGTAACAACAACAACAACAATAATAAAGTTGGAAGGGACTTTGGTGGTATCTAGTCCAACCCCCTGCTCAGGCAGGAAACCCTATACCATTTTGGACAAATGACTGTCCAGTCTCTTCTTAAAAACTTCCAGCGTTGGAGCATTCACCGCTTCTGGATGGAAGGTTGTTCCACTGGTTAATTGTTCTAACTGTCAGGAAATTCCTCCTTAGTTCTAGGTTGCTTCTCTCTTTGATTAGTTTCCTCCCGTTGCTTCTTGTCCTTTGGAAAATAGCTTGACTCCCTCTTCTTTGTGGCAGCCCCTGAGATATTGGAATACTGCTATCATGTCCCCCCTCGTCCGTCTCTTCATTAAACTAGACATACCCAATTCAAGCAACCATTCCTTATATGCTTTAGGAACGGTTATATATGTGATAAAACAATACCAATATTTTTCTTCTAGAGTTCTAACATACGTAATAAAGCTGCTGCTCCCATTTCAAAAATGCTGTTTGTTCCATCTTTGTCTGTGCTATTTTTTCCTTATGAACCTCGCTAACCCAGTAGAAATAACAAAAAGGATAAGCTACTGTTTAGTTTGGTGGTGAAGGCATCAGGCTAGCAACCAGGAGACTGTGAGTTCTAGTTCAGCCTCAAGCATGAAATCTGGCTGGATGACTTTGGGCCAATCACCAGGAGACTGTGAATTCTAGTCCTGCCTTAGGCATGAAAGTCAGCTGGTGATTTTGGGCCATTACTCTCTCTAAGCCCAACCCATCTCATAGGGTTGTTGTGGGGGAAAGGAAGGAGAAGAATATTATTTATATTACACACACACACGCGCATGCGCGCGCGCGCGTGCACACACACACACACACACACATATACACCTTTCTCACATCCCTGTTGCCTAGAGAGGTTGTAAGCAGTGCTTCTTTAGTGAGAATCCAAAGGTTTTGATGTGCCAGTTTTAGGGATTCATCAATGTTTTTCTCTTACTGATTTCACAGTACTAGTTGAAAGAACACAGAAGTTGGAAAAAAGTCATTCTCAAGCCATTCGACAATAAATGTCTTTTTCTAAATGGAGATTGTCATTTGTCTGAGATGATCTGCGGGTTCCTGTCCAGGGCAGGGGATGGGATCAGAAGACTTCCATGTTCGCTTCCAACTCTAGAACTCTAAGTAACTATTTTTAAAATTGTATTTTATACTTTATTGTTGTTTTGAATTTTGGAAAGCTTCCTCAAAGTCCTGGGAGATGTGGCAAAATAAATATTGTAAACCTTGTAAAGAAGTATCAACAAAACCTAGAACTTAATAGCTTCTACCTCCTTGTTCAACGTTAACCTAGATGAGAACAATGACATTGTGAAGGGATGAGAATCAATCCTACCAGGTTCAGCCTGTACACAACTATTAAGCAAGTAATTCAGTCTGAAACTGTAATCATAAGAGGCAGTTTTCTTCTCTGATTAGACACTAATCAGCTGAATCCTTTTTATCAAGAAAAAAGGTCAATATCTTCCAATGAACCAAATGCAGGTCACCAGCCATTGCCTGATATAATCTTGATAAATTTTGGACTGTCAGAGCACATGAAATAATAATAATAAAAAGGAAACAGGCTTAGGGAGGCTTATGAAAAATGTACTTTGACCAGCTCTTGTATATGTATTTTTGTATATTTATGGCTTCTTTCCTTCTTGCTCCCGTGTATGTGAATTTAAATCAACCCTGACACCAGCAAGTTACAACTCTGAATGTCCCCAGGGTACTAAAATAATACTCTTTACAGAACAGCAGGTAGACTATTTTAGGCTTCAGATTTCTAATTCTAACAAGCCTTAAAAAAAAAAAATTAAAGATGCTAATCACAATCTCAATTTGTGCATTGCTGAGTATTAAAAATATGAGGCTGCAAACTGACATGACAGCAGAGCATTATGCGACTAAGAGGGAGACATAAATAGGTGGGAAACTCAAGATGAGAGGTCTGACTGGGCTGGCTATATCACAAAGGTCAACATAATTGGCCACCTCGAGCAGAATCAGCCCCCAGCCTCTCCTGTCTGCAATTCGGCCACGGGAGAAGCACTGTTTTCCCACTGGGCTAAGTGGTGCTCTGCGGTAAGAGAAACAGGGGGCATCGAAATATTAGATGCAAAATTAAGAAACTCGGGAAGGTACCATCAAATTTACTCTTGAGATGCCTTGTAGCCAGCTGAGTTTGCTGGGACTGCAATCCACCACCCACTTCCTTTGGGAGGATCCCGTGGACCTGGTGGTTTGGGAGGCAGAGGAGGGGGGGGGGGGAAGGAAGGCTGGTGTTGTTCTATTTTTCAGGAAAGAATTCACCCGAGCTGAGGTTCAGTAAAAAGACCAAGTTTTAGTAGACAGCATTTGTTTAATTAACAAGTCAGATGTTCATTCAGGATTATGCTCGATGCTATTAAATGACCGCAATTTATTGATGAGCGCGTTGGCCTGCTTGAGGATAGGGCGGATAACAGAAGCAGGACCTTTTTAATGATCATGTCAGGATTTTTTCTTTATTAAATATAAATGTGGGGAAAAACTGTTGAGCGATTTGCAGATCTGAAGAGTCCAGGTGATTTATAATTCTGCCAGTTGTCCCAAAGGTGCTTTTTCGAAAGGCAACTGGGTTTTGTTTTTCCTGGAAGATGTTTTCCTTCTCATCCAAGGAGCTTTTTCAGTTCTTCTTCAGAACTGAAGAAGCTTCGTGGATGAGAACCAAAACCCCTTCGAGGAAAAAACGAAGTCCAATTGCCTTTTGGAAAAGCACCTTTGAGACAACCATGACCTGGATGACTGAGAATCTCCACAAATCCTGCCAGTTATTTATCCTTTTTAATGGGAAAGATATACTTGACACTAATTTAAGCGTGAAAAAGCTGATTTACTCTACCAAGGTTTAAAAGAATGTTGGCCTTTCCGGGCTGTCGGTCTTTTTTTTTTTAACTCCAGGTGTTTGTTTGTTTTGTCATTTAACCTATGTCAGTGATGGCGAACCTTTTAGAGACCGAGTGCCCAAACTGCAAGCCAAAACCCACTTATGCATTGTCGGGTGCCGAGTGGGCGTGACCCATTGGCTGGGTGTGGCCCATTGGGTGGGCGTGGCTGCAGTGGTAACGGCAGACTGGGTGGGGCTAAAAAGTTCAATCAATCAATTCCAACTTTGCAAGATTTTTTTTTTCCCACGAGAAGTTGAAATTGACTGATTGAACTTTGTTGTTTTTTTTTTGCACACGGTGGCAGAGGCCTAAAGCGAAAAGGTTTTATAAAACCCAGCTGAAGGCCTAGGACTGGGGCGACGGCGGGCGTGCCCACAGAGAGGGCTCTGAGTGCCGCCTCTGGCACCCGTGCTATAGGTTCGCCACCACTGACCTATGTGATACATATGAACTGCCCCATCATTTTGGAATCTAGAGGAAGAAAGAAAAATATATGGCACAGTCTTCAATCTTTTTCATAGGCATAATTATAATACAGTCAGGCAATTCTCTTGTTAAAAACCAATGGTTTAAAATATCATTGAGGTGGACATGCATTAGATGTTTTTCCAATCCATCGTAATTGGTTGCCAACAAGGAATGTACTAACTTGGTCTCTGCTTATAGCTTTTGGCCTTATCTGGATAGAAATAGCTTTGCTACAGTTGTCTGCTCTCTGCCAGCTTCCTGCTAGGATCATTGAAATACAAGAATAAAAGAATTTGCTAGTTTTACTTCCTTCTCGATTCAATTACTTCTAATCTCTTTTGTTTTAACGAAGAAGAAATATACTTTTTCCATGCAGGAGGCTGATGTTTTGTTTAAACCATATTGAATTCAGCAAGTACAGCTTGTCTTGGACTTACATGGCCCATATTGCACCTATCTGATGGAGAAAAGAAATAGTATCACATCTAATTCAGCATCTAAAAGATCACTGAATATATGTAAGACCATGCATGTACTTTCAAATGCTTCACTTGTATCTTAGCCGTTAGAGAAC
This sequence comes from Crotalus tigris, assembly GCF_016545835.1. Lineage (NCBI taxonomy): Eukaryota > Metazoa > Chordata > Lepidosauria > Squamata > Viperidae > Crotalus > Crotalus tigris. The sequence goes on along the minus strand of NW_024100213.1, from coordinate 28,394 downwards.
TGATTCTTTTGAGGATGCTCAGAAATTATCTGGTTATGTATTTCATAAGACTCTGCAGTTCTAGCCTGGTTGTTTCCTGACAAACAAAAATGAATACTTTTGAGGCAAAGACCATAGCAATTATTTCTTTATTAATAAGAATAGCAATTTAGTGTTTCAGAACCCTTCTTAAACCTATGAAGAAGCTTAGTTCTTTCACTATAAATCATTTTTATTTGCATTCTTATTCTACTTTTCACTTTAGCAGAAGAGTTTATAAACTTTTGCTTCCGATTTTGAACAAATCAAATCTCTAATGAACCATATATAAAGTATATACAGAACTGTATATAAAGTACAGTTTTCAGTTTTAAGGGGCTCCTACAAAGATGATGGGGTCAAGCTAAATAGCACTAAAGCACCAAAAGGCAAGACAAGAAACAATGGATGGAAACAAATCAAAGAGAGAAGAAACCTAAAACTACTGAAAAAATTCCTAACAGCTAGAGCAGGGGTAGGCAATCTTGGCTCTTTTATGACTTGTGGACTTCGACTCCCAGAATTCCTGAGCCAGAATTCTGGGAATTGAAGTCCACGAGTCATAAAAGACCCAAGGTTGCCAACCCCTGAGTTAGAGCAATCAACCAATGAAATAGCTTGCCTTCAGAAGTTGTGGGTGCTCCATTACTACAGGCTTTCAAAAAGAGACTGGACAGCCATTTGTCTGAAATGGTATAGGGTCTCCTTCTTGAGCAGGGGGTTGGACTAGAAGACCTCCAAGGTCCCTTCCAACTCTATTATTCTATGTTTCTATATTATTTTCTCCCATAAAGACGAGCACCAAAACTCCATCCTTTAACTGAGAATTTGGTTACAGGAAGACCTGCAATGAGGATAATTCTTTGCTTCATAGCCATGTGCATTTCTCATATCCCTGAATATGCTGAGTAAACAAACCGAAAAATGAAATGCCGTTGAGTGAAGACGCAAAGGACTTCAGGCACTTGGAGAGAACAAGCCCAGAATCTTATTTTATGCCTTCCCCCAAAAATAATATTAACATTAATATGCAGACTCCCCCTTTTTTACCCTGTTCCATTTTTTCTTTAAAAAAAAATCACTATTATTTAAACGCTAAGAGAAACACAAATGCAGGAGACAAAAAGTACTTAGCCCTGCAGGAACACAAAAATTGTAGAAGCTTAGGCAGGGCTACAGAGAAGTAATGCCATTCACTCACAAAGAATTTTGTCCAAGTAGATGGCTGATTAATTGTTGGCCTGCCTAGACAAAACTACAATGAGCCGGATACTGTCAGCATGCCATCTGTTGCCATGGAAATGCACAATGTTTCCAACAGGCCCTTGAATACTGGATAGGCTGTGCCATATATAAATAAGGCAAATTAGTTTTCCTATATCTTTCAGGCGAGGTTAGACTAAAAGAAAATAGATCACTTTTTACACATTCTCTCTAATCCAAGGTGGTAGGAATCTAGCTAATTTTGCTTCTTTGCTGCTTGTTTTTATTTAAAAAAGGACTGTAGATTATTGGCCAGTCTTGAAAGATATAATTAATTCTACAGTCTTGGGGTTTATAAAACTCTTGTTCTAATCTAAAGGCTACGGTGTGTTCTTTCACTATGGCGATTACTGAGGTCATCTCTTCTTTTAGTCAAGGATCTGATTTCTTAATGATGCCTCTAATATTACAGTTTTACCCTGGAGAAAGCATTGTCTTCCTTCAACTGACTGATTTTTTTTTTTAAAGGAAAATAGTCAGAATCCAGCAGAAACAAAGAAAGCACCATGGACCAACCCTTTTTCATCTGGCCAGCTGTAGGCCATATGACGCTGAAAGCACCTGCAAAAAAATAGTTTTGCACCCAACCAAACTTTATTTTTGAAGGTTCCTAAAATTAGGAAGGACGGGAAGCTTGCATGTTGCAAACCACTCATCTCTATCATCATCTTTACTTCAAATATTCCAAAAACAAATACTGTATTCCCTTGCTGTATTTTCAGTTGCTACCGTTTTAACGTCTGTACTATTACACTTACTTGCCATAAAAAACATCTCCCAAGTGCTACAAATAACTCCTTAGAAGTAACTCCATTTTTATTTCAATAAATGTGTGCTTAGTGTGCTTTTTCACCACTTTTAAGCATAATGGAAAGAGCATTTGCTCAACTGAATCTTCTAGGTTCCTAGCAGCTATCTCAAGCTGAGACAACTCATAACAAGAGACATTGAAACCAAAAATGGCTATATTCTCCATTGTGAACAGTCGGTTCCAAGCCAATTCCATGTCAATTCCAAACCCATTAGTAGCTTACAGGGAAAGAGCAACTTGTGGCTTGAAGGACCTGTTTTAGTTCAAGGTGTGGGATTCACTCTCCAGTGGCCTACTAAATGTGAGCGCTAATAGTAATAGTAATAGTAGTAAAGTTGGAAGGGACCTTGGAGGTCATCTAGTCCAACCCCCTGCTCGGGCAGGAAACCCTACGCTATTTCGGACAAATGGCTGTCCAGTCTCTTCTTAAAAACTTCCAGTGTTGGAGCATTTACTGCTTCTGGAGGCAAGCTGTTCCACTGATTAATTGTTCTCACTGTCAGGAAGTTTCTCCTTAGTTCTAGGTTGCTTCTCTCCTTGATTAGTTTCCACCCGTTGCTTCTTGTCCTGCCTTCAGGTGCTTTGGAAAATAGCTTAATTCCCTCTTCTTTATGGCAGCCCCTGAGATATTGGAATACTGCTATCATGTCCCCCCTTGTCCTTCTCTTCGTTAAACTATACATACCCAATTCTAGCAACCGTTCCTTATATGTTTTAGCCTCCAGTCCCCTAATCATCTTTGTTGCTCTTCTCTGTACTCTTTCTAGAGTCTCAACATCTTTTTTACATCGTGGTGACCAAAACTGGATGCAGTATTCCAAGTGTGGCCTTACCAAGGCATTGAAGAGTGGTATTAATACTTCACGTGATCTTGATTCTATCCCTCTGTTAATGCAGCCTAGCACTGTGTTGGCCTTTTTGGCAGCTGCAGCACACTGCTGGCTCATATTTAAGTGATTGTCTACTAGGACTCCGAGGTCCCTCTCACAGTTACTACTATTGAGCATGGTGCCACCTATGCTGTACTTGTGCATAGTTCAGGAGCATCTACACCAGCATCCCATCCTGCAAGACTGGCTGGAGAATTCTGGGAGATGAAGTCCACGCATCTTAAAAGTTGCCAAAGTTGAAAAACACTGGTCTACAGAAAGGGTTGAAAATGATAAAATGGTGGAAGGAATAGTGGTCTTTTCACACACAGAGAGAGGGGGGGGGAGAGAGAGAGGGAGAGAGGGAGAGAGAGAGAGAGAGAGAGAGAGAGAGAGAGAGAGATGTCTGTCCTGTCGATCCCTTTTAAGGCATTCAGGAATAGAAACAAAGGTGAAGTGGAAATGCCCATATTCTAATCTAAATAATGTTATGTATGTTAAGATGCATATATGTAAATATTACACTGTATCTTTCTCTCTGCTTCCCACATAAATGCTCAAAGGGCTTCCATGTTTGAAAGTATCATTAAAACGAACAATTCTAGTCAAAACATAATGCCCAACAAAATCAGCAGGTATCCGCTGATATATATTTTATTCTAGATGAATCATAGCCTCAGTAGCTATAGTAACAACCGATTGGCATACTTAGTAAATAGAGTATATATTTTAAATGTGTTCTTTACACTTTATACTTCTTTCTTTGTTAAAGGAAAAATATTGCAATTATGAAATGTTTTTTTTTTCATTTACAACTGCACGGTTTCCCCCCCCCCCTCAAAATCAGATGTAATCCCGGAGCAAAAGGAAATGGAGATGTAAGCCATTCCTGTAGATTTCATACCAAGGACATAAATGCACTTTAATTGCTTGCTTGGAACATCTGCACAGAGCATATTCAGTGACTGCCAGGACAAAATACACAATGAAGTTTAACCTGGCAAAGGGATAGACTGGCTTGAAATAGCAATTTGGTTTGGTTCCTCCTAGCAGATTTGAAAGAGCTCTTAATGACTTTTCCAAAATTTAATCAAACTAATTGATAAAAGTCTGGCCTCCGTTTCAGTCTGGAAAAGAAACGTTCTCCCCATATGCATAGGAATTGTACACATCCCCATCTATTTACTTTCTGAAATTCTTTATTTGTATCAAGCTTTTCGGGTTTGAATAGTTTATACAAAAATATAGGAATCTGTGGTAACCAGAACTGTACATAATATTGCATTTATTGTGCAACATATCCCCCACTTTCCAGATGTTCCCATTTTGCCCCAGAGAATCAGGAAAGTGAAGTGATGATAGTACTATGACCAGAGAGATGCAGGTCCCAATCCAGCTTTAACCATCAAAACTCACTTTCAGCCAGCTCTCAATCATAGCTCAAGCACAGACTTAGTACTGCTAAGAATATCTATAGCAGTGATGGCGACTTTTTTAGAGACCGAGTGCCCAAACCACAACCCAAAACCCACTTATTTATCACAAAGTGCCAGGGCCGCATCAGCATTGTGGTGCCCTCAGGGGGGGGCAGGGAGGCACTTCTGAGTGCTGCCTCTGGCACACAAAACCTGGGGGCACAAAAATGGCCCACCATGCTGCAAGGCGCAAAAATGGCCACCGCCACACCGCGGGGTGCAGATACAAGGCACTGCACCATCCAAGAACGGGGCAGGGCTAGTGAATATCACGCAGGCACTAGCCCCACCCCATTTGCAGCACATGTGTGTTGCGGCCCCGTGCGCGTATGCACGCATGTAAAAAGTTTTCCCCTCCCTTTTCTTCCAGTCCACCAATCAACAATGGTCGTTGACCTCTGCTCTATCATCTCTACTTGAGCTTGCTAGCTGGCTGCTTCACCTCCTTTGTGCAGGGTGAGGCTCCTGCTCCGGGCAGTGGTGGCGGCCTGATGGATTTGCTGCTGGTGGCAGTGGCAGCATGCCAACAGAGAGGGCTCTGAGTGCCGCCTCTGGCACGCGTGCCATAGATTCGCCAACACTGATCTATAGATCTATAGAAGAATATGATGAATGAATGATTCCCTGGAATATCTGTGTGCCCGAATTTTGTCTACCATTGGCTTCAATCTAAAAATCTGAATACAATTATAGGTGGTCCTCACTTACAATGACTTGTTCAGCAACAGTTTAATTTATGACAGTGTGGAATGACTGGTCCTTACAACCAGTTCTTGAAGTGCCCCTGTGGTCTAAAAGCAGAAAAGCTCAGTCAGAATATCACCACAGACCATTCAGATAAAGAGACTTTCAGTTAATATCTGACCAAATAATGAAATGTGCCTACGATGGTGCAGTGGTTAGAATGCAGCGTTGCAGGTTCACTCTGCTCACAGCTAGGAGTTCGATTCTGACTGGCTCAAGGTTGACTCAGCCCTCCATCCTTCCGAGGTCGGTAAAATGAGGACCCAGATTGTTGGGGGTAATATGCTATAGTAGTGCATAGTAGTAAAACACTATGAAGTGGTATATAAGTCTAAGTGCTATTGCTATTGCTATTTTTTCCATCCTTGACTGAACTAGTTTATTACTGTTTTTCTTTCCCAATCAATCACACATTTGATTAAGTTCTGAATATAAATTTAAAGGCAATCTTATTTTTTGGTGCAATTTGTGACCTCCATCTACATCTTGTTTCCACAAATTATATCTAAATGCATATACTATTCCTGATTCAGATTGACTGTCTATTTTTTTCTATTTCTTCTGATCTGGCCTAATTTTTAAAATGTGGGAGTAATGAATAAATCCGCAGAGAAAAAAACCTTATACTATTAAAGATCAACAAAGTTAAATGCTGCCATTTGATTGCAATATTTAGCTATGACAAAGCTGAGAATATAAAGACATAATGCTATTTTAAATACAGGAATGATATAGAAAATGAATTAAATGTATAGATGTCACCTATCAGCTTCTTTCTCTTCTACGTGGCCAAATGTTTTAGATAAAGAAAAAGCATAATCATCCTTCTATTAATTTTCAAACTATTGACGTACAATCTAAAAGAAAATAAGATTATATGCAAAAAGAAACCCCAATCAACCTTCTAAAACAAAATTGATATGTGGAATTATTTCTGTCCCAAAGGAAAAATGAAAGCATAGTATATCAATGAAGGGTATAAGTGGATTGAATACATCAAGATCTACATTAGATGAAACCAACAATCTCTTCTTAAAATGTTAGATATGTTCCTATATGCAGAAAACAAACCTTTGTTATACCTCTTGTAGTTTTAAAGTTATAAATCCAATTCTATCTACCAAATACAGAAATCTACTCTTTTGTACCGCTTTTTAAGATTACAAATTTATTTTACAGGACTTACAGACCACTCTATTCGCAGCCAACTCTGCAGAATCTGTTGTGTGCTTTTTGTCCTGTTTTCTTATTTTTAATGTGTAATAACAACAAGGAAAATGTGAAATATATGTTTTTCCTTGTTGTTATATGCCCAAATCTTGCTTCTCTGTTGAGATGGACAGATTCCACCTGCTGGGTTATCTGCTGAATGACTAGATTACAGTGGCATTTATTTTATTATGAGATGTGTTGCAAAAAAAATTAAAGATGACTTCTGCTAATCAGACAATATCTTCTACCAAGATTCACGATGGGCACTGCAATTCAGGCCATTGGGCAGCAAACTTCTTTTTCTTTTCAGCTGAGCTGAGAAATCATTTTAATTATGGTATATCATTCGTTTGTTCTCACATTGGGAAAAGATGTACTTAAGCAGACTTGATTGTAGATTTAATGAGCTATTTATTTAACATGGAACTTTGCTCTCTGGATATTTCAAAATCATCCACTGCCTTTTGAGCCCAAGAGGGGAGGTTTTGCAAGTATTTTTATGGATAGTTGAAAGTTTTACAGGAATTTACAAGAATAAAAAAGAGATTGTATTTCCTTATCATGAGCTTAGCAGATAACTAAATATGCTATATTAGGTTATATCACTCATCAGTTCTGGAAGTCTAATGTGACATTACTTAGTCCTGTGAAAATATTATATAAATACATAATTATCCTATTGTGTTATTTTATAAATCTGAACATCCAAAAAGCCATCATTCCAATTTACCCGAATTGGCATCATGTTTTAATCATTTAAATCATATGACGAACAGTTGAGGAAGCTAGCTATGTCTACCCTATCAAAAAGAAAGATTAGGAGGGACATGATAACTATCTTCCAATACTTGAGGGGAATATCACAGAGAAGAGGGGATTGACTTATTCTCCAAAGCATCAGAGGGCAGGACAAGAAATAATGGATGGAGTTAAAGAGAGATCCAATCTAGAAGTAAGGTTTTCTGACAGTGAGAACAATTAATCAGTTGAACAGCTTGCCTTCTGGAGTTGTGGGTGCTCCATCACTGGAGGGTTTCAAAAATAGTCTGTACAACCATTTGTCCAGGATTTTATAAGGCCACCTGCCTTGAGCAAGGTGTTAGACTAGAAGATCTCTGTGGTCCTTTCTAGGGCTATGATTCAGTGTTCTATGGTCTAATCTAGTCTATCATTTGAATTCAATATTATCTTATGAAATGGCTTAACCTCTGTTCCCCCCCCCCTATAACCACACACACACATATCAGATTCCTTCCTTCATTCCTTCCTTCCTTCCTTCCTTCCTTCCTTCCTTCCTTCCTTCCTTCCTTCCTTCCTTCCTTCCTTCCTTCCTTCCTTTCCAAGGCAAACAAAATATTTTTAGGAAAAGAAAACTAAAACTCAATCAGAGGCATCCATATCAGAGCACTTACAACAAGGTAGGACAAATTGCAGAATCTACAGTGGTAAATTCTGTTGGTTTTATTCTTAGCTACAGGGTTAAATTAGGCTAATATCAATTTGCTTTAGTGTATAAAGCAAACTCAGCTTTAGTCAATACTGAGTAAATCCAGAAAGTAGATTAATGAAGTAATCGGGTTAAGCATTTTTAAAAACACAGCCAGCATGTCTTTTCCTATTCTAGATATCTAAAGGGAAGATGATTTTATGGAACTGTTGCATTTAGAAAAGTGTCTACCACGATGATTTTCACTTCCACTTGCAATTTGGTAATTTTGAAGAATTGGGGAAGGAGTGTATCCATTAAGCATGAGCAGACTCAAACTGAAATGTGAAAACCTTTAGGAGGTTTTAGAATCTGGATTTAGATTCTCCTTCCTTGTTCACCATTGTAACTAGTTAATTTTGGACTAAAAGTGGCAGCTCTTTAAGATGGGCAAATTCAAGTAATATGCATGGGGGATACAAAACCTATACATGTTTTTCTCTGCACAGATTAAACAAAACCGAGATAGAGATATTTTTAGTATCTTTCTCACACTTTACTCTTTCCCAGGACTAATTAGTATTTACTCAACGTCTCCCCTTACAGTAACGCCTTACTTATTCTTTCCCTATTCTCAAGATCAGTTCTGCATTCATTCACAAGCAGGACAATCTTACCTTCAAAATCACTGTCCATTAATTCACAATAGATTTGACTTCTTCTAATCATAGCTATATTCATTTTAACCAGCGTTCATCACAAAAGTGAGATTTTATGCCTACTGTCATCTCTCCAAGGAACATGGTTCTGAGTTTGAGAACCATATATTATTCAAGGGTCACAATTTTTTCAGGGCAGTACTGCGGCTGAACAATATTTATCCAGCTGTTTTGTGCTATCCTTACATTTCAATAAAACAGAAGTGCCCTCTAGTGCCATTAAACTGGATTTCCTAATTTAGCTTGTCCTCACATCTGTCAGGTTTGTAACAAAGACAGCTGAGCAGTAATGAAATCACAGGGAGCTGGAGAGAGATAGGCAAGGAGCTCCATATATTTACCAATAACAATTCAGATGATTTTTAACTGATTTTTTTACAAGCTCTGGTTACCTGCAGTATACTTTTCTCATGCAGCTGAGAGAAAGAGTACTAAAAGCAAGGGTATCAGGATAACCTGCTACAAAGAGCAGGTCATTTAGAACATTTTAATAAAAATAGTTTGCTGGAATATGAATATAAACTGGAATAAGAAAATTACTTAAAGGTCTAGATTTTATGCAAAAAACAGAAAGAAAATAAATTGGGAGTCACAGAGCAGGACATTTTTATATGTTAGATTTATTTCCCCCCTTTAGTAGTGAAGGTTTGGCACTGTATTTCTTTTTTAAAAAAAAGCTATTGGTACAAGTACCAATTTCAATACGTTACAGACGTTAAATGAAAATATGATCATCATGATGGACATATAGCCCCAAATCCTTTAGAATTTGATTCTGTTCAACTCATATCTACTGCATTCCAACTTTCATAGCATGGTGGGGAAGGACAGGATATTCAGTTCCACAAAATCTCAAGAGCTCCATATTTGTCACTCTGAATCTTAATTAAGATTACAAACTCAGTATATAAGATACTCTTAATTATTTATATATACATATATGCATATACATACATATAAATGCCCTGCCTTTCCTGCGGAGTTCAAGGCAACATTCATAGTATTCCTATCATCCTCTTCCCCCCCCCCCCGAGTAACTTGAGCAGGTAGAATGTGAACAGCCCAAAGCCACCTAAGGAATTTCGTATGGCTGAGGATAGACTTGAATTGGTATCTCTTCAGTTCTTGTCCAATGCTTTAACCACCGAACCATATCAGATCTTGGGTCCGAGAGAATGGGACTGATACAAAGTCATTCAGGGAGTTTTCATGGTTGAGGGGTAGGAGGACTGGACTGTGGTCTTCTCAACACTTTCCCCACTAGACTGTATACCACACTTACTCTACTGAGATGTGGAAACTATGTTTTGGTATACTGTGTCCAATTTGGCCACCAAAAAGATGCTGAGTCTTTAGAAAGGGTGCAGAGAAGAGGAACAAAGATGATTAGGGGACTGGAGGCTAAAACATGTAAGGAACGGTTGCTGGAATTGGGTATGTCTAGTTTAAGGAAGAGAAAGGCTGGGGTGACATGATAGCAGTCCTCCAAAATTTGAGGGGCTGCCACAGAGTAGAGAGGGCCAACCTATTCTCCAAAGCACCTAAAGGAAGGAGAAAAAGTAAGGATGGAAACTTATTAAGGAGAGAGCTATTAAGGAGAGATGCTTACCGCAAGGAGGTTGAAGGGTTGGTGAAGTGGTGTAAGGAAAAAAGCCTAGTTTTAAATACCAGAAAAACCAAAGAGATCATTGTCGATTTCAGAAAAGGCAGGCACAGCCACACTTCTCTGTGCATTAATGATTCATCTGTGGAGATGGTTACCAACATCAAATTCCTGGGTGTGCAGCTAATGAGTAGGTTGGCTTGGTCGCTCAATAGCGAGACACTGGTGAAGCGGGCACAGCAGCGCCTGCATTTTCTGCGTCGCATGAGAAAAGCACATCTTCCTTCCCCTGTCCTGATCACTTTCTACAGGGGGATGATCGAGAGCATCCTGTCATACAGCATCACAGTCTGGTTTGGAAGCATCACTGCTTCAGAGAGGAAGGCGGTGCAGAGAGTGGTGAGGATGGCCGAAAAGATCACTGCCAATTCCCTCCCTCCCATCCAGGACATAGCATAGAAGCGCTGCTTGAGCAGGGTCCGTAAGATTATCTGGGATACTACACATCCTCTTCATGACCTGTTTTCCTAGTTACCTTCTGGGAGGAGGCTTCGCGGTATCCGAAGCAGAACATCCAGTTTCATTCCATACAGCATTAACCTTGCAAACTCTCAAGCTTCCTCCTTCTGTTATATATTCAAGATGGACAGTGTTTAATATTTATTTGTCATGTATATGTAGGGGTGTGGGTCTGTACATATGTTGTATATAGTATCTTTAGGTATGGGTCATGTATGTGTTTCACTTTGAGAGCGGGCAACTAAATTTCATTTTTGATGTGTGTCATTGTGCCCACAGTAAAAAAATGACAATAAAGGTTATCTTATCTAATCTAGAACTAAAGAGAAATTTCCTGACTGTGAGAACAACTAACCAGCAGAACAGCTTTCCTTTACAACAGTGGTTCTCAACCTTTTTAATGCCGCAACCCCCAACCTGTCGTAAGTTGAGAACTACCCAACCAGTCGTAAGTCGAGGACTTTCCCTGCCCAGGAGTGCCGCACATGCGTGGTGCTGCCCCCTGCACCGGCCGAGGCGTAGCTGGCAAGGGGCAGTGATGGCGCAGGGCGACCACCGGCTGGGCCACCAGCTGGCCCAGCCCAAGGGAGGTAAGGCACCCGCCGGGCCCCATGCGCACCAGCAACCCTCCCTGCGCCCGCCGGCCTCCCACCCCTGGCCCTCTTTTACTTAGATTTTTAATAGTTGCTCAGCAGGGAGGGGTGGAAACTTCCAGGCAGCTCGCCTTTGCTGCAGACAACTTGCAGCACCGTTTGCAGAATGGGACTTTTGGCAGGCTCAGCAGGGCAGAGACAGCCTGGACAATTCCTCTTGGCTTTTGAAAGCCAATAGAATTAGACTCTATTCAAGAGAGTCTATTCTATTGGCTTTCAAAAGCCAATAGAATAAAAGGGAGTAGCACAGCTAAGGAAAAGGGGGGGGGGAAATGGTGGACTGCGTTGTTTGGCGACTCCCGTGAAATGGTCGTTCGACCCCAAATGGGGTCGCGACCCACAGGTTGAGAACCGCTGCTTTAGAAGTTGTGAGTGCTCCAACACTGGAGGTTTTTAAGAAGCAACTGGGCAACAATTTGTCCAGAATGCTTGAGGAGGAAGCTGGGTTTAGAAGATCTCCAAGGTCCCGTCCAACTCTGATATTCTGTATTTTATACAATGCTGAGTTACAACTTCCAACATGGATTGTTTTTAAAATATTAAACCTGGAGATCAGCTGGACACTTTCTTCACTCATTAAAGTAGCCAAAGTCTATTATACTGATTGCCAAGCCTTACTGATTCATTTTCTAGATTTACAAAATTTATACCTTTCTTCCATCATGATGGATCCAAGACAAAAATAGAAAACTTGGTAGAGCCAATTAATAAACATCTTAGGCACCCAATAAATAAACTATCATTTGCGGAGACAATGGGGCAGTTCTTAATTTCAAACCTTTTCCCTAAAGGTGCACAAGGGAATGTGTATGTCATGGGACATTTGAGAAAGGAGTGCAAAAAAGAGAGGCTTTTTTAAGCTTAAAAGCTATATCAGTGTTTCTCAACCTTGACAATTTTAAGGAATTCTGGGAGTTGAAGTCCACATGCCTTAAAATTGTCAAGGTTGAGAAACACTGAGCTACATTAAAGAATGCAACTTGGAAGAATGAACTGTGTTAAACAGGAATCACAATTCAGTATTGGTTTCATAGTTGACTGGACCTGTTTGCATGTCTCCATTGTTTGTGTCTCATTTACACTATATTTAGGGCAAAAATCTTAAACATTGCTGATATTCAGAGTTTGTAATATAAGGTAAACTGAATATCTGTAATTCCAGCCATGGTAATAGCGATAGCACCATCTCTCTTAATTGTCTGAAATGAGGGAATCCAGATTAAAACCCACCATCAACCACAGAAATGAAAATTAAAGAAGGGAATATAAAATATGTTACCTCAAGTTACAGAAGGAAAATTAGGATACATAGCTAAGGATCAAACAAATAAATAATAAGTTAACACAGAACAATGGAAAACGGTAGCCTATCGGTAAAAGTGAAGATTTGCAGCTCATGGTTAAACTGTGTTCCCTGAGCTTGGTGGTTTTCTTGCAGACGTTTCATTATCCAAGTAGGTAACATCATCAGTATGGGCTTTGCTGATGATGTTACCAAGCTGGGTAATGAAATGTCTAAAAGAAAACCACCAAGCTCAGAGAGCACCAGGGACCCCACGTTATAGTTTATGGCAGCTGTCCATAATGTAATGCCCTCCAGAAACATTATATGGGCTTCATTAAATTCTGTCATTCCATAAAACAAGTTACAGGAGGGCAGATTCTGACTGAATATTGGAAACCCCATTACAACGAGACCAGTTAAGATAAAACTAGTTACCTAGAGCAGGTTGGGTGTTTTTCAATATGTTCAGACAGAGGTTAAAAATCCACCATTTTGGAATGCTTGCCTTTTGCACCAAGGGCTGGATTTGATGGCCTTACTACCCTTTTCTAACTCTTCTACTCTAAGTACAGATAGTCCTTGACTTATGACCACAACTGAGTCCAACATTTCTGTTGTTAAGTGAGACATTTGTTAAGTGAGTTTTGCCCCATTTTACGACCTTTCTTGGCACAGGTGTTAAGTGAAGCCCTGGAGTTTATAAGTTAGTAACCTGGTTGTTAAGTGAATCTGGCTTCCCCATTGACTTTGCTCACATGACCGTGAGACACAGCAATGGTCATAAGTATGAACCAGTTGCCAAACATCTGAATTTTGATCACATGAGCATGGGGATGCTTCAAAGGTTGTAACTGTGAAAAATGGTCATAAGTCATTTTTTTCAGTGCTGTTGTAACTGAACGGTCACTAAATGAACTGTTGTAAGTCTAGAACTACCTGTATATTAATTTTGCTTGAACAACTCAGAGCCAGATGCTAACATGACAACAAATGTATTTTTATTTATTTGATTTATTTATCACAATTTTTAAATTGCCCATCTCCCTCACAGAGGCGCTTTGGATGGTGTACAATAAATTAATTGCCATACCATTTATATTACTGGCTGCAACAGAGGTACATACTCAAAATGTGCATAACCTTAAAATGCCCAGCAAAATTAGTTGTGTGTGTAAAATAGCGTTTCCTGGAATGGATATGTCTCTTAGACTAGATTATCAGTATCAAACCCAGCTTGATTTGTCATGATAGGAATCCTTTCACTGTCAATTATTCAAATTTAAAATGCATAGTTGTATAATCTTTAAGAAGGTTTTCATTTTAATACTCTGCTTTGGGCACATGTATCAAATGGGGTTTTTCCTCTCTTTAAATTCAGAATTATATTTTTATTAAAAGGAAAGCTTCCAAATACAGGGATTGTTTTAATCTCTCAAAAAAAATGATACAAACTGTACTAACATTGTAAAGCCAAGCGTAACTCATAGATCAAAACTATGTGGAGGTCTGTAACGTGGGCATCTTAAAATGAAGGGGAAAAAAAATGTTACATTCTTTAATTTTCAGTATAAGAAATGGCCAACTACCGCAGGGCAAATAATTGTTTGAACTGAGGATTTTATTATTAATCTCTGAAGACGGCTGAATTTAGGGTCACAGTAAAAGGTTGATTAGGTACAAGGTGCACAGAGCTCTCCTCCGTCGAGGCTATTGAAAGACGCAAGTAATTTAGATTCAGAATTGGTGTTGGATTGAAGCTCACTCCATTACAGACCATTTTCAATTTCAGCTATACAATAAACACCAAGCCCAGCCAGGAAATTAGTACATTTGGTAATGCATTGGGAGAGATGGGTGGGTCTTTCACAAGATGACACTTATCACTAAAGCTTCAGTTAATGAAACCCTTGAGTGGGATCTGCGTTTGACATATTTTGACATTTTTTGAAATCACATCCCGTGGGTTTTTCTTCTCTTGCTACCCCCACCCCCAGCACACAGCATTCGGGGTTTATGGGGGGGGGGGAAGGAATGCTCACTATCTTTAAAATAAAGTGCTGGAGAGTTCAAATATAATTAGGGGAGAATTAAGAAGAACCTGATTTCACTAGGAAAACGAAGGACATTTTCTCTAAATGTAGAAGATGGAGTAAATAAACGTTATTCAGATCAAAAATATTCCTATATTGGTATCTTTTGGTACGAAGAATTTACATGCATCCAAAATGTTCTTGGTGCATGCTTTATCGAATAATATAGATGTGCTTTTTTGCTCTTATAGCCTTTAAATAAATCCATATTCAATATAATATCAGTTTTCAAACTTCCACTATATAAAATAAAAAATACGCAGTAGAATACTAACCAGAATTATATGCACATCTTTCACTGTTACACTGCCCTCTCCCCCCTTCTGTCCACGGGGGGGATGAACTGTACAGTTCCTGTTGTCTTAGGAAAGCTCAAAATATTCTTAAAGACTCATCTCATCCCGGACATTCTTTTTTTTTAACCATTACTATCTGGCAGATGGTACAAGACAATAAAAACAAACACAAATAGGCTGAAAAATAGTTTTTATCCCAGAGCTGTAACCATATTAAACACCATTGTATAGTGCAATATTGAAGTGCAATATTAGGGGGAGCACAATAGTGAATAGAATGTGAAGGATGTGGGTATATAATGTATGTTCTTATTTGTGGTTTTCACGTGTGTGTAGTGTGCACTGTGGACAGCACTTAATTTTGTTGTGAGTTGCACAATGACGATAAAGATATTCTATTCCATTCTATTCTAAACCTATGACTATCTCTTTCATAAATGTATATTTATGTATATTAGTGTTCTGTCCCAGCCTATGTACGTCCTTGTTACTTCACAAAGATAATCCCTCTTTTAGCAGTAGACTGGAAAATAAACCCTTTTTATTTGAGTTACAGACCTGATAATTGTCCCAGGAAACAAAAGCAACAGAACACACTTTTCCAATGGAGACCTTGTCCAAAAGCAAAACGGAGCACGAGTCAAACAGGAAATAACTCACAGGCAAAATAAACAGATCATGATCTCTTGACTCTGAAGTTCTTTGCAAACGGTTGCCTCCAGCAACCAGCCCTGCCCACACATTCCCTTTTTGTTACGCAGCCCCCAAGGCATGGCTTCTCACTTCTTTCTCCTCCTCCCCTGGAGTTACCCCATTGCCTTCCTCTGTCCTACTCGTGTGACTTGTCTATGTTTACGAGTGTCTCTGAGGCCTTCCAGCTGTGCTTCCTCCGAGTCCAACTCAGCTTCTCAGCACAGCTGGCTCTCAGCTTGATCACGAGTGGAAGGACCAGCCTCTTCATTAGTTTGTAACTCCTGCAGCTCATCAGAGCCTCCCTCCAACTGATGGCTCTCCAGGCCCCTCCTCCTCCTCCTCCTCTGATTCCCCAGACTCAACTACCGGGATCACAGACTGGCATGGAATCACGACAATTAGTGGGGCAGCGCGGTGGCTCAGCAGCTAAGATGCTGGGCTTGTTGGCCCAGGTTTCAGACCCAATTCCTGCCCACCTAGCAGTTCGAAAGCTGAATTGGCTAGGCTTATTAAGCAAATTAATATTTTCTCAATATAGGAAGCAAGAGAACTACTGATTTATTAGAATGCCTTTCTCCTCAGCAATCTTCAATTACTGAAACCTCACCAACGTTAAAAATCTTACACTGTCCATATTCCGATATTAGCAGAAAAAGATACTTGCATATCCGGAAAATGGATAAATAGGGCCTCATCATTTTTATTTCTAACGCAATGCTTATCAAACAAGAGCTTCTTTGCTCAAAGTGATTTGAGTAAATAATATTCCAGAATTTTCCTCCAGCTATGCGAAAATAAATGGTCTTGAAAATATTTATTATTTTATCACTGTAATTATCTCCATTATATGAGAATATGTGTAACTCAGGGTTGATTTGTGGAGTCCTTGGAGCTCTCTGAACTTGATAGTTTGCTTGCACACTGAAAATGTTACCTAGCTGGCTAATGAAACACCTGCAATCCAACAAGCAAGCTCAGAGAACAACAAGAATTCCACTATTTCTTATTTATTTCAGCAACTTTTAGGCAACTCCATCTCCAGAGACTTTGTGCAGTACATAATATTAATACCGTAAGTTTAAAAGCAAATTCCAGTTAATACAATTATAAATAATCCATTTGATATACTCCCATTTGGGGGGGGGTTGGCTATTTATATTCAAATTGTTTTTGGAACGTCCATATTTATAGCTCTCTAGAAAGGTAGTAAGAGGTAAAGGAAGGTCTGAATATTTGGGGGCATTTTTGACCCAGAGGTCCCTGAAGACAGTATTCCCTTCATGATAGGACCCATCGCAAGCTCTCTTTCCCAGTTCTTATCAGATAGACTGCCTTAGCATGTGCAGTTTTGGAGATATCCAGGCTTTGATGTCAGCTGCAGAATTTGGACCATCCATTAGATTGCAGCATAGAAGATTTATTCTTTCAAGCCCATACACAAGAATCTAATTAACTCAAGTTAACTAAATTGGCGCCATTTAAGGGTCAGCAGAATTCAGGAGCTTTAGACTGCTTGTGGGAATGTAAGGGTTCTAAGCTGATGACACATTTAACTTTGCCCCTTAGCTCTGCCTGCTCTTCTCCTACACTTGAGCCATGCAGGAATTTAAAGGTGACAACCGGCATGTTGAATTGACCCTGGGAGCTAACTGATGGTAAATACAGCTCCTATAATAGTCATGTGGGTGAAACTTGCATCTGCAGAACTTTCTGAATGGGAACTCCATGCCGAGAACTTTATAGTAATCCAGCTAGGAAGTTAACAACCGGATGAGAGACTATGAATAAAGCCTCTTGATCCTGGAAAAGCTGTTACTGGTGCTCAAGGTATAATAATATGAACACCCTCCTTGCCACAGCTTCCACCTGTTCAGGCAAGAGCCATGAATCCAGGGGGATCCCCAAATTGTGTGTGGGAGTGCTAGGGTCAAAGATCTGTGGATTCAGCTTCCCAGATCCACAACCACTCTGTTTCAATCAGGATGCAATGTAAGCTTATTTCTCCCCAGACACAAAAAAGTTCCAGGCATCAGGTCAGGACCTCCCCTGCGTCTCCTACCAAGCTCAGCAGAAGCTAACACAGGTAGTCCTCAACTTGCAACATATCATTTAGTGACCGTTCAAAGTGACAACAGCACTGAAAAAAGTCACTTATGACCATTTTTCACACTTGCGGCCATTGCAGCATCCTCACACTTGCATGAAGAAAAAAATCAAACGCTTGGCAACTGACTCGTATTTATGACGGTTGCAGTGTCCTGGAGACACAGGATCCTCTTTTGCAGCCTTCTGACGAGCAAAGTCAATGGGGAAGCCAGATCCACTTCACAGCTCTGTGAGTAACTCAACTATGGCAGGAAAGCTAGTAAAATTCACTTAACTACTGTCTTGCTTAGCCACAGAAGTGTTGGCCTCAATTGTGGTCACAAAGCGAGGACTATTTGTGCCACACCCCATACCTTGATCTATATGTTCTTTCAGCAGTTTCATGTAGAGCAGGCATGTCAAACTTACAACATCACGGGACATCACATGACGTATTACGACTTTTTCCCCAGTGCTGCCCAATGGGGTGGGCGTGGTTTCGGTGTGACCCATCCGGCCCAAGGGCCGGCAGTTTGACATGCCTGATGGAGAGGTTATTTATTTGACATCTGTCTCTTTAAATTGTCC
Organism: Crotalus tigris; assembly: GCF_016545835.1. Taxonomy (NCBI): domain Eukaryota; kingdom Metazoa; phylum Chordata; class Lepidosauria; order Squamata; family Viperidae; genus Crotalus; species Crotalus tigris. Next base: position 10,045 of record NW_024100213.1, on the reverse strand, counting down.
ATGTTGCATTGAAATTAGTATTTTACAGTTGATCCCGCTCCCCAAGCAATCCATCACATAGTGGAAGAATCTTCCTTGAGGCACATTTTTAAAGGCAATACCTTTAAAACAGGGGTCTTCAAATTTTTATGACTTGTGGACTTCAACTCCTGCCTGGCTGAGGAATTCTGAGAGTTGAAGTCCACAAATCATAAAAGGGCCAAGTTTGAAGACCCCTGCTTTAAAGTATCTATAATTTTCTACAGGTGTTCACACATCCTGGCTTTAGCTTCTAATTTCATCTTAGCCCTTTTCTCATTCATATCTATTGGGTGTTTTGTGATTTTTAAGAAATGCTTAATTTCAAAGTGATTGTGAAACTAAAGTGGCACCACATTTTAGATTTATTTTTCAATAAACAAATACTATAACATTTAATCTGAAATAGTGTTTTTTTTTTAAAAAAATGATTTGTTTCTTTAATAATATGGAAAAGAAGCGAAGAAAGAAAGAAGGAAGGTGGAAAAATTGTTTCATCCCTGTTTAACAACAACAAAAAAAGTAAATGAAGTGGCCTCGGAATCACATAACCTTGAACACCCAAAAGAAACTTAAAATATGTATTAAAAATGGAACAGAAGGTAGCCTGGGACTAATTAGGAGGAAATAAATAATTGCTAGTTAAAATGAATTCCAACTAATTGATGACCCAAATACCAGTCATTGGCTCTCTAATCATTTTAAATGTTTAATTGTGACACAAGGCCACACTTTTAAAAGAAAGTCCAGCAACGAAGCAGAAATATGAAAGTTCTAAAGGACTTGATATTGGATGTTTCACTTCCCTGAAAACTGAGAAAAGTGATTATAGATTCATGTATTTCAAAATCTCACGCAGCTACATCATTGTTCATTTCGTCTTTTATCTCATCCTATTCAGAAGAGAGCAAATAATTAAAAAAAAATACAAAGCAGTCTAAATAGGCTCTTTCTTAAGGCAACTGGACTTACCAAGATAATATGCACCACTTCTATAGCTGGGTGGTCCTCCTATCTGTGTTTGTGTGAGTGTTATTTATGTCTATGCTGCCCCTCTCACTAATACAGAGGGAAGGTGGCTTATAATAGAATAAGAAGTTAAAATGTGCTAAAAAAATAAAATTTAAATCAAACAATTAAAAGTTTACAACCAAGATGAAGGGCAACTTGGGGCCAAAACTCATCTCTACCTTGTCAGTCACCCCTAAGGTCAGGGCCCCAGGCCAAGACACAAAGCCAAGTTTTGAGGCTCTTCCGGAAGTCCTGAGAGCGAATCTCACCTCTGATGGGAGAGTAGTTCTGTTCTGTTCTGCTCTGTTATTACATTACATTATCATCCAGAGGATCTGTCTGTCTGTCTGTCTGTCTGTCTGTCTGCCTGCCTGCCTGCCTGCCTGCCTGCCTTCCTACATCTATCTATCTATCTATCTATCTATCTATCTATCTATCTATCTATCTATCTATCTATCTATCTATCTACCTATCTATCTATCATCTAATATTACATAAATATAAATATATTTGTCACATATAGGTGTAATCTTGTATTGCAGAAAATATCTGACCATGGATAGCTATTTTACTTCATTTAAATGCCCAACATTTAATACTGTGAGCACTTTTTGTATCGCCTGAAAGATTTTTGCTGATGGAACAAGATTTTGATGCAATGGCCCTTGTGTATGTTCAGAGATAGAAATTAAAAAAAAAACTTTTATTACAGAAGAGCAAATATTTATTTCTCAAATGCTGAGTGGGTGGGAGAGATTCTTTCCTTCGTTCCATCCATCCATCCAGCCAGCCAGCCAGCCAGCCATTTTAATGGCCGAGGACCCAAAATGCCATCATATGACCACGAGGCATGGGGGAGCATTTGTCTTTCAATCCGTATCATAAGTACCATTTTGGGGGGGGTCTATCATTGGTCATTTTGGTCACTAAGAAACCGGTCATAAATTGAGGAGTACTTGTAGAAACTGATGGAACAGGCACAGATCTACAGAAGAAGAGTAAGTAAAGATTTAGACCAAGCTATGCCAGCAAAGCTGGAGAAAAACACAGCAGCCAACCATTTGGAAGGGGTCAATCTACATTCTAGTGCCCCCCAAAAAAGACTTCACTGTGTGCAAGTTGGAATGCAATATCCTTAAATTCATACGCTAGAAAAAGGACACTTAGGATCATCTCATGTAGCAAAGCCCTATATGGAAAAAGAGTTCAAGCTGGTTTTAAAGATGGAAGAAAGAAGAAAGAGACATTCTTTCTGATGCATGCTGGATAATTGAGAAAGTCAAAGAATATAGTCCAGGCCATGGTTTTCCCAGTTGCAATGTATGGCTGTGAAAGTTGAACCATAAGAAAGGCTGAGCGCCAAAGAATTGAGGCCTTTGAACTATGGTGCTGGAGAAGACTCCTGCGAGTCCCTTGGACTGCAAGGCGTTCAAACCGGTCAGTCCTAGAAGAGATCAACCCCGACTGCTCTTTAGAAGGCCAGATCCTGAAGTTGAAACTCAAATACTTTGGCCACCTAATGAGAAGGAAGGACTCACTGGAGAAGGGCCTAATGCTGGGAAAGATTGAGGGCAATAGAAGAAGGGGACGACAGAGAATGAGATGGCTGGATGGAGTCACTGAAGCAGTAGGTGTGAGCTTAAATGGACTCCAGAAGATGGTAGAGGACAGGAAGACCTGGAGGAACATTGTCCATGGGGTCGCGATGGGTCGGACACGACTTCGCAATTAACAACAACAACACCAAAGAATGCCAAAAAGAAGTCATTATGTGCTTCATTGATTATAGAAAGCCTTTGACTGTGTCAATCATGTCAAGCTGCAGAAAGTGCTCAGGAAAATGGAAGCTGCAAAATATTTCTCTGTCCTCCTGAGAAATTTATATACAACTCAGGAAACCACAGTGCAAACAGAACATGGTGAAATAGACCAGATCCAGTTGTCAAAGGAGCGCAACAAGTCTGTATACCGTTCCCTTATTTATTATACGATGAACATCTATAAAGATAAGCTGGACTGGAAGATGGACATGGTTCTAAAACTGGAGAAAGATATTTCAAAAATCTGTGCTGATGACCATAGTTTGACGGCTAAAAATGCAAACGATCTGCAAGGTCTGGTAATGAAAGTGAAGGAGCACAGTGAAAGAAAATTAGATTAAAATTAAATATGAAGAACAAACTAATGGCAACTGTTAAAACAACCAGCCTTAGAATTGACAGTGAAATTATTTACAGTAAGTGGGCTCTGTTTTTAGGATCAATTATCAACAGAAAAGGCACCAGCAATCAAGAAATCCATTAGCACTTGGTACAGCAACCATGAAAGCCTTGGAAAAGATGTTCAAATGCTGAGATCTGTTTATGCCTAGAAACAAAGGAATCATCCAGTCACTGATTTTTCTGATGAACTCTATGGAGGTGACAGACTTTGAAGAAGCAGGATCAAAAGAGCACTGACACTTTTGAACCTTGATGTCAATGCTGCTAACATCAGATGTTTTTGCATTGACAACAGATGGAAATGTAGCCATCTTTTCTCTTTTGCTTTTAGAGTTAGATGATGCTGGGGGGGGGATGTGAATGAGAGTCTAGCTAGACATAACAAGACTAAACTTAGCATGAGAATCAAGGTTATTGAGCCCAGAGCTGATAAAGAATTGGTGGGCTGGAGAGCTGGAGAGGAAGCCCGTGTTTCAAGCTAACTGGGGAATGTGATTTATGATTGTTAATTGGAGGAGGGAATTGTCCTTTGATTCTATGTGCCCAGGGGAGGGGAATTCCCCTGGGCACATAAGAGCCGAGGTGGCGCAGCAGTTAGAGTGCAGTACTGCAGGCCACTTTAGCTGACTGTGTTCAGCAGGTCAGCGGTTCAAATCTCACCGGCTCAAGGTTGACTCAGCCTTCCATCCTTCCGAGGTAGGTAAAATGAGGACCCAGATTGTTGGGGACAATGTAAATATAAATATAAATATATATATATATATATATATATATATATATATATATATATATATATACACATACATACATACATACATACATACATACATACATACATATACACATTGCTTACTGGTGTACACCGCTTAGAGAGTGCTTGCACTTAAAGCGGTATATAAGTCTCATAAATAAATAAGTCTCATAAATAAATTCAGTTTTTGGCTTCAATTATGCAGCGCCGATATTATGCTACTCGAATAAAAGATCCTTTAAGGTAAACAATTCCTCGAAGTTCTTTTGAAGAGTTTTATCTATCGGAATCATGACACTTAGGTCTTGAGTGTCTATGGAGTTTCTCAATCATCCAGGTCATGATTGCCCCAAAGGTGCTTTTTACGAGGCAACTGGACTTCCTTTTTTTTTTCTCTTTGAAGACATTTCACTTCTCATCCAAGAAGCTTCTTCAGCTCTGATTGGATAGTGGGGAATGGAAGGATTTATACTCCATGCAGACAGCTGATCATTTGCATTCTTGTAGAGAGTCATTGAGGCCACATGGAGGCTTATCTGTGTCGTCAGGGTCACCTGGGTAGTGCAAATAGATGTGGAGCCTTCTTGGAACTGCTAAAAGGACTGTGTTATAGACTGGAGATAGATGATGTCTTTGATGTCATCTGTTGAGAGAAGACTGTTCAGTTTTGACAAAGATGGCCCCTTTGACCTCTCATTCAAACCAGCAGTCCTCTCTATCTGGACTTTCCTGTCTTCAAAAGAGTGGCCTTTGTCTTTCAAATGCAGATGGATTGCTGAATCCTGTCCTGATGGGTTTGTTCTCCCATGATGTGCCATACATTTATGAAGTGGTTGTTTTGCTTCCCCAATGTACAAATCTGCCTATGGCTCACTGCTCTGTACTGCATATATCACGTTGCTCAGTTTGTGTCTGGGTCTTGAGAATACTATAGATCAGGGGTGTCAAACTCAATTTCATTGAGGGCCGCATCAGCATTGCGGTTGCCCTCGGGGGGGCAGGTGGGTGTGGCCTGAGTGGGTGTGGATGGAGTGGGTGTGGCCTACCGGGTGGGCATGGCCAGCTCTACACCGTTCACGTCAAGGGTGCCTGTGGGGGCCTGGGCAGGAGTGGGACAGATCTGAGGGTCTCTGGCAGAAGGGGGTAGGACCAGAGCAAGCACCAAGGCATGGTCCATTTCTTCATTCCTCACAAAGGGTGACACCTCCCCAGCATGCACCCAGGGGGTGGGGCAGACACAGCAGGGGCTGGTTCCTCGCTGTTTCTAGATGGCCTTGTGGAGCTAAGGCTGAATGTGTTTCAGCATAGATGGTGTTGAGTCCGTGGCGGGAAAACAGACACGAGAAGCAGCTGGAGTTCTCAGTTTCCTTTATTCAGCGTTCAGCTTACAGGAAGATGGCTTCAGCCTGGCCCAAATGCCTCGCAGCCTCTTATATAGGCAACTCCCGGGTAAATGGGTTACTTTTCCCGCGCCAGCACCCGCGCATGCGCACGGCGCTGGCGACAGCCTGTCTGGTCCCGGGCAGCTTTGCACCTGCCCGGGACTGCCTGCAAACGCCCGAGCCGTTTGCAAAGGCTCGGGACATAACACCCCTTTCCCCCGGGCTAAAACTACTACCAACATACAACATTTATTTTATATGACATTTTGCTCCCCAGTGCTCCCACTGATTACTGGCTTTTGCCTTGCCAGCAATGTTATGTAATCTTCTAGATACTTAGGAGATTTCTTTGCTCTCTGTGACCTTCTTAGCTCTGGGTTACTGGCATAAGTCCCCTGACTGGAGGGAGGCGTGAGCCTGTTCTCTCTATTGTGCCCTGGTGTCTTCCAAGGACTGTGCCCCGATGCCTGGCCTGCTTGCTTGCCCACCGGGCTCGTCAGGCCAGGGCTTCTGTTACTTTGTGACCTGGTTGACCTACCTAGCTGTAGACCCTCAGGCCCCTTGAAGTGATAGCCGCTGCTGGGCGTCTCTGTAGAACCTCCTAGGTCAGTCCAAGACCTGTCAGGAGGCTGTCCATTCCCTGAACCCCATTCTGTGTTCGGGCTCGTGTGGGTTTCTGTACTTTCCCAAAACTCAGGTGTTCCCTGATTTGTGCTAGGGTTGTTGTAGTCGGGACTTGGTTCCTCGACTAACTCTGTGTATGTTTGACCCCCTGTAGGATTTGGGGTAAGGTCAGGCCAACCTTGGGAATTGTGTGCCAGTTCTCTTGCGGGGAATGATTTGTTGGGATGCCCCCGGGTATCCTCCGTTGCTGGAGTAGGCGTGAGTGCCTGTTGTGTGGGTAAGGCTCCATGACTTCATTTTCGGAGCAATTGCAGAACCTTGGGACGAGCCATTGTGGCTCCCTCAGTGGAGATGTGGCCAGTATCTCTTGCCATTCCCTTTTGACCAAAGGGTCCCCCTCCCCCCCTGGAAAAGACCCAGGAGTCTCAGCAGAAAAGTCTCGCCTAGAGCGAAGTGGGTCGATGTGCCGACGCAGGACACGACCGTTGTCCAGGGCAACCTCGTAGGAGAGAGGACCTGTGATCCTGGACACAGAAGCGGGGAACCATGTATGACCAGGCCCGTAATTGCGAGCCCAAACCGGGGCACCCACAAGTAGTTGTCTAGGTGCCCTAGGATGTGAGGTAGATGAAGGCAGTCTGTCCAGATGCAACCGGTCAAGTTTAGTAGTAAGTTGACGCCCCCAACGAAGTTCAGCTGGACTTCTCCCGTAGAAGTGGACGGTGTTGTGGTGCGATAAGAAGGAGAAAGTCAGCAACTGTGATTCAGTCCGTAGGTGAGTCTCTCCGGCGTCCTGTGCGATGCGCACCATGCGTTCCGCCATACCGTTGGTGGACGGGTGAAAAAGCGCAGACGTGGCATGACGAATCAGGTTTGCCTGTAAGAAAGCTTGGAATTCGGAGGAGGTGAATTGAGGGCCGTTGTCGGACACGATGACATCTGGCAGCCCGTGTGCAGCAAAAATCCCCCTCAGTAACTGAATAGTCTTTGCAGTGGTGGTGGATGAGACAGGCACAACCTCAAGCCATTTTGAATGGCTGTCAACAAGGACCAAGAAGAACTGGCCCTGAAGTCAATGTGCACCCTAGACCATGGGGACTGTGTTTTCTCCCATCTATGCACGGGAGCTTGGGGCATCTCTGGGCGAGATCGTTGGCACAGGTGGCCTGCATGCACCTTAGCCTCAATTATCTTTATATAAAGCAGGCCACCACAAGTGGTGCGTGCAAGAGCCTTCATACGAACAATGCCAGGAGACCCTCGTGGAGAATTCTAAGACCCTAGTCCGCATGAGGTGGGAATGACAATCTGTTCCCCAAAGCAGGGACAACCCTGAGAAGGGACAGTTCGTTCTTTGCGACCAGAAACTCTGAAAACTCAGGACTAGGGCAGTGCTCAGGCACCCGGACAGACCCAGGAGCGGGACACGTGAAAGTGTGTTGTGATATCTGTACCTGTCTTCAGCGGCAGCTGGTAACATCCCTCGCACTAAGAGGGAGCTCGGGCAAGGCTTTGGATTGATAGAATGTTGACAGCGTGGCGAACGGGGTCAGCTTCTACTACTGGCAGGGGCAATCTACTGAGGCCATCAGCATGGCCCATTTCAGTCCCAGGCTTGTGGAGTAAGGAAAAATCATATGCAGACAGAAAAATAGACACCTAAGCATTCTAGGGGAAATGATTTGGGGAGTTTGTTTACGTGTGGTAAACAGTCCCAGCAGAGGCTTATGGTCAGTGAAGACCGTGAAATGCCTGCCATATAGAAAATCGTGGAATTTTTTAATTCCAGCAACAACAGCCAGAGCCCCCCTGTCTATCTGAGCGTAGTTGCGCTCGGCAGAAGACAGTGTTCTGGAGTAGTATGCAATAGGAACCTGAGTTCCATCAGACCTGAGGTGACTCAGGACAGCTCCAAACCCGTAGGGGGACGCATCACAAGCGATGCACACAGGGAGAGACTCGTTGAAATGTGCAAGAACACTGTTAGAAGTGAGCAAGGCCTTGACTTCTTTAAAGCAAGCCTCATGCGCTTGTGACACAGCCACACAGCCTGTTTGTCTAGTAGCCTGTGAAGAGGCTCAGCTACACTAGCTTTATGTGGAAGAAAAGAATTGTAGAAATTCAGGAGGCCTAGGAAGGCCTGAAGTTCGGCCTTAGACTTTGGCCTGGGTGCATCTAAAATAGCAGTTATTTTGGATTCAGCAGGATGAATCCCAGCAACATCAATTTTGAATCCCAGAAATTCAGTAGAAGGTACCCCAATCTGGCATTTGTCTTTTCTGAGCTTGAGGCCTGATTTCCTGAATCTTAACAGGACAGCCCTAAGCCTTTCAGCTAGAATGTGTGTGGAGTCTCCTGCAATCAAGACATCGTCAAAGTAGGGCAGACCCCTGGTATACCTCGTAGTGTGTTTTCCATTACGCTTTGGAAAATCCCAGGAGCGACATTTACTCCAAACTGTAGCCTTTTTACTTTAAAGGCTCCACTGTGGGTCACAATGGTCTGAGCTATGGCAGCATCATCATCAACAGGCAGCTGTTGATATGCTTGAGCTAGGTCAAGCTTTGCAAAAACACGCCCCCCCTTGAGAGAGGCCAGGATGTGACTGACCACAGGAACAGGATAGGCATGTTGCTGCAATGCCTTATTGAGTGTGCATTTGTAATCAGCACAAATGAGAATGTCCCCATTTGCCTTTAGAGGCGTGACAATGGGGGTCTCCCACGGGCTGGAATCAACAGTTTCTAGGATTCCCTGTTGGATTAGTTTGTCTAGTTCAGTGTCAATCTTACTTTTTAAAGCAAAAGGGACCCTTCTTGCTTTAATCCTAATGGGAGTGACAGTGGGGTCTAGCCTTAAGGACACAGGTGGTCCTTTGAATGTGCCCAGCTGGGGGCTGAAAACATCTGCAAATTCTTTGCAGACTTCCTGTAGGTCGAGTGTTTGTAAGATATTTGATTCCGGTGACGTGTATCCCATCAGGGCCTCAAACCAATCGAGTCCTATGAGACTCGTTCGTTCAGCCCCTACTTACTAATAAGTCCTAGTGGACCTTCAAAAATCTTGTAGCACAGTAAGGGGGCCCTCCCCGTAACAACACACTCTTGAGTTTGAAAATCTGTTTAATACAATATCAGAAGGCCTTAACTTGGCCTGAGGACCCAATTCGGAACAAATCTTCCTAAATGTATGCAATGAAATGATGGACAGGGCAGACCCGGTGTTAGTCATATAGTATGACACCCTTGTGCTTTCAGTGAGTGACAGTTTTTCTTCAGGGCTGGTGTGCCTGTTCTACAGATGCTTCTTCGCGAAGCGCAAAAACCTACCCTATTCTGGCTGGGGAATCTGTTACCCTTCAGGCGTTCTTCTTGGGGTTGTGCCTTTCGTCGGCCCAGGCACACAGCTGCAATGTGCCCTTGTTTACCGCATGCCCGGAAGGTAGCGGAGCGGAACTTGCAGTCAGTTCTCCTGTGGCGACCTCCACAGCCGATGCACTTGAGCGGAGCCGAAGAGCTTCCCTTCTGGTTCTCTTCTTTCGCGGGGTGTAGACGGTCGACTTCCTCGTCCGGATCCTCCTCGGAGTTTCGTCGGACGTCTTCCTGGTGCACGGACGCACCCTCTGCACTGTTTCTGATCGGCCGCATGTTTTTGACGGCGCCGACTGCTGCTTCTTCTGCGGTGACTTCCCTTAAGGCGTCTTGGAAGGATAATTCTTCCTTTGCGAAAAGTCTCTGTTGTAGCTCGCGATGCCTTAACCCGCACACGAATCAGTCCCTCAGTCGTTCCTCGAGGTCCTTGAACTCGCAGGGCTTGGCGGCCTTCCGTAACGCGGCGATGTATTCCTTGGCTGACTCACCGGACCGTTGATCCCTTTGTTCGAAGGTGTGGCGCCATGAGATAACGGACACCTGGGGGTGGAAGTGCTCCTTCAGCAGCTTCTTCAGGTCTGCGTAGCTTACAGACTCTACTGGGACAGGTGCTGCAAGGTTTTCTGCGATTTCGAAGGCGTCTTGGCTGCAAACGCAAAGCAGGGT